>NW_027101091.1:25000-30000 GCF_029633855.1 Hoplias malabaricus | reverse complement strand
CTCTCTCTCTCTCTCTGTATTACTCCATACCTCTATTGTTTATGGATGTCTTCCTCTTTTCTCTCTCTTTCTTTCTCTCTCTCTCTCTCTCTCTCTCTCTCTCTCTCTCTCTCTCTCTCTCTCTCTCTCTCTCCTTGTCTCTTACCACTGTTGTCTTTGCCCCTCCTTTGGCCTGTACCATACCGTCCATGGTGTAGGGGGCGTGGCCTGTGTGTGTCTCCAAGGCGACGCTGCTGGTAAACCATGTGGCCGTGAAGCAAACCTCAGTCACACACCTCATGTGAATGAGTGGGATACCAACATGGTACCAGTGGGATAAGTGGCGGTGATACGATCATCACCCATGAGCAGTCACACACACACACACACACACACACACACACACACACACATACACACACAATCAGAGACAACACCGCGGGCCCATGTGGTTGCCGCTCACATCATAAACATGCACCACGGTGCACCACGGCTTACGGCCTCGTAAACGAGAGCTTCGGGACAACCACAGCCTCCGAGAGAGAGAGAGAGAGAGAGAGAGAGAGAGAGAGAGAGAGAGAGAGAGAGAGAGAGAGAGAGAGAGAGAGAGAGAGAGAGAGAGAGAGGAGACCCTCTTTCAGAACTTATTTAATATCACTCAAGAGTTTTTCAGAGCTTGTGTTTATTTAAACTAAGAGTTATTTAAATATTTACCTCTCTCTACCCTCTCCCTGATCACCGGTCATTCCCGGTACCACCCTCAGAGCCGGTACTGCCCCGGTGACTCCCACCTAGAGGCTGAAGACAAGCACATGCCTCCTTTGAAACATAGGATCCTTGGTAGCACCCCTCTCTTAACTGCCATGAATACAACAGCACTGGACAGCTCAACACACCGGAGGAGAGCGCTAACTGTCCAGATCCGGCACATCAGTCAAAACACGCCTGCACTGGTCAGCACTGGGCTGGTGTGATGGAGACGTAAGAGGGCTACAAAATGCAAACATCCAACACAATGTAGCCATCTGTAAAAGCTCAAAAGTTTATTTTTATTTGACTCTTTTTTAAATAGTTCCCCAAAAGCCCATGGTTCAATACTTGAAATGGCTTTGGAAATTTGAACAGAGTCAAGATACTAAGAGGAAGTTTACGGGAGTCAGGATGGGTGGGAAAGAGAGGAGAGAGAGAGAGAGAGAGAGAGAGAGAGAGAGAGAGAGAGAGAGAGAGAGAGGATGGATAGAGATACTGGCTACATTCTGTGGCCAGGGTAAAAAGAGGAGGAGGAGGAAGAGGAGGAGGAGGAGGAGGAGGGGTTAAGAGGGATGTTACCGTCACTTTGGCAACACTGACACACACATTGCAGCCATTACCACAGCGGAAAAATGTTTTTCTGCAACATGCAATTACTATAGATTACAGATCAGCCTTCAGAGCATCAGAAGCCCTGGTGAGAATGAAAGAGACACTGTGAACGGTGCACATTTGTGTCTTTAAGTGCATGCATGTGTGAAAGTGTGTGCATGTGCAGGCCTCTATTCCATGCAAACTGAAACGTCTGCATCTCAGAGCATCATTATATAGTAGCTACATGCACTAAATGATGCTTATTGAGTTCATTACCAGCAAATAACATGATTATAGCAATGTAACAGATGCCTTTTACCTGTCTATTACACATTTTGCTGCAGAATGTTTGATTTAAGTCACTGCACGTGTGAACGTATGTACTTCATAAACATGTAAACGTTGTTAAATGGCAGACGAGTGTCCTAAATTATAACTAAGATGGTCATTACGAGTTTAATACATGTTTATAAGTGTGTAATAACATTTTATTACCACCCTTAGATGTTTCACTGTGCGTGTGTGTGTGTATCATGGTCTCCAGAGAACACTAAGCACTAAGCAGCCCCCTCTAGAGGTCAGGTGACATAAATAGTACCAACCTATTGGCTAATGTATGAAATTTAAATTTTAGATTTAAAATATTAGGGAACTATAAATAAATCTCTGAGAACAAGGTGTTAACCTGTAGTTCATTCCCCTTTCTGCACTTCTAGGAAAGCCTTACTGTTCATTGCTGTGAGGATTTGATGGCATAAACCATGAAAACATTAGTGGATGTTGGATGATTGAGTTTAGAGCACAAACACCACTCTATGAGGCCATCGTTAATGTACTGAGTGCTCCAGAGGACGTAGCTCCCTGGTTCCACAGCCCGTGTTCAGCACGGTGACCCTAAGCTCATGTGCAACTGCTTCAGAACTCTTTTCTCTGCTGTGGGACTGTGTGTTTTGAACAAAGCACTGCACAAAAAAAACAATCGTAACCAGGTTTTAGTTAATGTGAGAGAGCCGATGGTTTCAGAGGAAGGCAAACCTCAAGAGGTTCTCAGAAGTTCATCCAAAGATGAATCTCCATCTGCTCTTTTGCAGACACTGTTTGGTACTTCGCTCAGTCATGCCACTGGAAAACCATAATTATAAGGAAACGCCATCGACCTCAAGGCAAATGGGTTGATGGGAAAATTTGATGTTATGCGCTTTTGGCAAGACTCCTGTGCTGTGCTGTGCGCTCCGATGGCGTGCTGTCACAGAGCCGTCAGGACGGCAATGACTTTTATTACTATTCTACCTCGTATGGACACAGTTACCAGAGCAGGTGTCCTGGAAATAGCTTTGGATTTCACATGTAGGGTGTGTTTATAGACAGCCTCGCAGACTCCCGACAAGTAGACCAAGATATTAAACACGCTCCAGCTACGGTCAACTATTGTGATTGGACTCATATGGCGCGGTGACTAATTCTGAACAGATGAACACATTTACTGCTTAGTTTTGCCTCGAATTGTGGAAACCGATGAAGACTTGACCTCAGTGACTTGACAGTTTAAGAGCAGCCAGTATCTCCTCTTTTCTTTAGAGTGAATACGATTAACAGCAATAAAAACTCCTGCACTAAAACCAGCCGCGATGGAGAGCTGAGGGGAGTAAACACAAGTCGCATGAAGCGAGGGAAACAAGCGTCAAAGGCCACAGCATCCCTGTGTTTGCTGTTGTGTGTCTGGATGGTTCAGAATGGAGACCCGGGTTCTACGTGAGCAGTGGGTGGTATGAATTCTGAGCCGACAGAAGGACAGTGAAACTCTGGGCTTGGAAAAATAGCTTTCAACGGCTATATCTCCAAAATATTCTGGAACATTTCTGAGCAAGGAACGCGATTCCGCTCCCTCCACCAGCACAGCACACTTTCGTCAGACGTGTTATACTCCAGCTCTAGAATATAGAACTCCTTTTGCCAAATCTTCCACCACAGACCCATTACCACTATCTGTTCTCCAGGAGACGGCTTAAAAGGGCATACCATCCCTACACCCATGCCAGCTCTCTCACATGAGTGGAAAAACACCGTCCATTAGCTTCCTTCAATGCTAACGTGCTCGTATAATGATAGAAGTAGCACAAATATAAACTTGTAGCTGTAGGAATGTTCAGGCCACATTTCAGTTTAGCTCCACTGCCTCCTTTCCCCAACTCTACCTCCGTTAATATCAGAGAGTGGCAAACGAAATATTAAAACACAGGTAAATGCTCACATTTCATACAGTGACAGAGTTAAAGGAGCAATGTGTATTTGTTTTTACTTAAAAATTACAGCTTCAACCTCACTGTGATGCTTCACTGAGCTGTAATTGGGAGAACGTTGGCTCTGTTGTCACTACAGTGGGCTCAGAACTGCAGAAAACCCACTATGTTACTTTGGGAGGAGGGTAGGAAACCACACCCCCTCCCCATTGATTTCAGTACAGTGCTGTCAAAATGAACTACACTAGGGGGAGCCCCAGGAGCAAAAAACCCTATTCTTACCTAGTGTTCCTTTAAATACAGAGTCGAGTTCTCAAGGGTCTATTAGTAATAATGCTACTACTACTACTACTAATAATAATAATAATAAGACTACATTTAATTTTATTTTAATTAAATGTCTATGCACCCAAAGGTACTTTTGTTTGTAAAGGTTACTAGTAATTTAATAGTTAATAATAACAGACAGAACATAATATAACTGACGTAAAAAGTGGTCCAGACTTCCAAAGTTCAGTCGTAGACATTGGTCACATTTCCTACTTTTATCAGCTGGTTCAATCCCAAACACATTCACTGACACTGACATTCAGGCCCCGGGGGGGTGTTGTGTGGGGGGAGGGGTCAGTACATTGTTCTGAGGACAATTTACAGATCTGCATTGTCTTTTGGGACAGTTTGGTGGTGGAAGGCGTTCTGGTGTGAGGCCAGGTGTCGCCTGGTTGTGGTTGGTGTGTGTCCCACTGTTGTACTTCACTCAGAAAAACCGATGGGAAACACACATGGCTATGTCGTCAGCTCCTTTAATTGGGGAAAGTTGTGTTGATTTCACACGCCACGTTTCACCTCCAGGACTTTTATTTGACACAGTTCTATAATGAAGTCTGTCCTGAAGAGAATGTCATGAACCTTTAGGGAACACCACTGCTGCACCGTTAAAGGTCCACTCCACTGTCCGTAGCTCCAGTGACGGTGATGCTCCTGTACAGCACCGTGGTTTTCTGAGATTCAGTAGTTCCTCTGTAATGTGTCTGGATCGTGAAGCAGTGCAGAGTACGGTGTGTAATGGGATTGTTAAGAATGTGAGGGCTGTATGAACCGGTGATAACAGCTTGGGCTGTTTGTTTGTGCGAGCAGATGCTTTATGGAAGACATTGGCTCTGTGTCTTTGAGGCTTGTTCTCTCTGTAATCTGGCGACTAGGAGACACACAGTGGGTGCCCTACGTCTCTGGGGTGACCTTTGGGTGAGACACAGGTGCTTTACGAGGGGCACACCAACTGCCCCACAGAGCAGGTGTGACGTGGTGGTGGATCATTCTCAGCGCTGCAGTGACACTGACGTGGTGGTGGTGTGTTAGTGTGTGTTGTGCTGGTGTAGAGTGGATCAGACACAGCAGTGCTGCTGGAGTTTTTAAACCCCTCAGTGTCACAGCCAA
>NW_027101091.1:5000-20000 GCF_029633855.1 Hoplias malabaricus | reverse complement strand
GGTTATAATTCACACATATCTACGTGTCACAGATGGTAGTTTGACTAACGCCCGGACACCCTCCACGAGGCGGGATTCTCAGGTTAAAAACTTTAGCCCCAAAATAAACCTCTGCAGCGGGGAAAGAGCTTTGGGACATTTCTATTGGCCGCTGAACGACCCTGGGCTTTAGTTATCGGGCTAAATAAGTCATTCTGCTTTGTGACAATAAGCGAGGACACACTCAGATGTGGCTTCTTTTCTGATTTCTTAGATATTATCATTTGTGTGGATTTATTTTCTCACTTTTAACACGTGTTTACTTTATTTACACAATGTTTTCTGCAGAAAAGGTGTTTCCTTGTTGTTCCAGACCCCGCAGAACCGCTCGTTTGGCTGAAAACCCCTAAGACCAGGTTTAAGACCGTCCAGGGACTGCCCCTCAGCTCTGATCCTGTTCGTCACGTTTGATTTTAGGCTTAAATCATCAGCACAAACCGGATGATAATCTGGATAACTTCAAACCCAGAGTCTGACGTTCGGAACGTACCCCACCTCCCCTTTATTCCCCCCTCGATTTGACTGAGTTGTATCCGGTTAAAGTGAGGAACCCTGCTCCGGGGGGCACTGTCTCGGGGTCCCTGGGGTTGCCCGTGTTTCGCCGGTCGCCTGCGGCTGTAAGTCTCCAGCTCTGACGGAAGCCACAGAGCGACGGTGGGACGGAAAACGGGTGGGAAATAAATATGAGTTAAATAAATAAATCAATAAAAAGCACCCACGGCTCTGCTTTCACTTTTGCTTCTCTTTTTTGTGATTGGTTAGGAATATAAACCACGCCCCCTGGGCTCTGATTGGTGGATGTCTGGTGCACACCCCTCTCCCCCACTAACACACACTCACACACACACACACACTCAGAGAGAGAGAGAGAGAGAGAGAGACTGCCGCTCAGAGCCGAAGCTGAAAACTTGTAAAAGTGAGTGGAGTTAAATAGGAGGCGCACGAGCTTCGCCTCGAGACGGAGCAGAGCAGAGCGGAGCAGCGCGAGGGGCGTTGAAGGCGCGCGGCTCTTTGATGTTTGTGTCTGTGTGTGTTCTTGGGATTATTCCTCCGCGGGACTGCGGTGGTGCTGCGCCGGTCGGGACCCGACTCTGGTGGGACTTCCCTCAGCTCTGAGACCGACTCTGGACTCAGACTGAGCGCGGGCTGTGGAGGGGAAAGTTGGAGTTGGAGTGAAGTTCTCCGTGGAGCCCGGGGTTTAACGACGTCGTTGCTGTGGTTTTGAGGGTGTCTTTAAAGAGTGGACACTGCAGAGGACTGAGAGAGAGAGAGAGAGAGAGAGAGAAAGAGAGAGAGAGAGAGTTGTTCTTTTTGCTGAAGTCAGTGGGAAACAGCGCAGCCGCATCCTCAGCTTCACGCACGCGCTCAGAGGACTTTTTAACTCTCTGATAAACAAAAGCAAACAAACAGAAACAAACACAAGGCCATTTGAGCTGTTTTCCAGCGCGTCAGTGTTTTGTTATTTTGTGTGTGTGTGTCTGTGTGTGTGTGTGTGTGTGTGCGTGTGCGTGGTGATGCACATCCCCGTAGATCCGGGCACGAGCAGGCGCTTCACACCGCCCTCCGCGTCCTTCTCGTGCAGCGGCGCCGTTAAACTGGACGGCGGCGGCGGAGGCATCGGCGGCGTTGGCTCCGGCGCGGGAGCGTGCACAAGCGGCCCTATCCCGGTCTCAGTGCGCACAGGGTCCTGCGCGAGCGGCGCGCTCCCAGTGTCGGTGCGCGCGCGTGCGGAGGCGCGCTCGGTTGTGGACGTGCTGGCGGACCACGCCGGAGAGCTCGTGCGCACCGACAGCCCCAACTTCCTCTGCTCCGTGCTGCCGTCGCACTGGCGCTGCAACAAGACCCTCCCCGTGGCCTTCAAGGTACAACACACACACACACATACACAGACCTAACACACACTCAACACACTTCAAACACACACACACACACACATACACACACACACACACACACACTTAACACACTTCAAACACACACACACACACACACACACCAACAGACCTAACACACACTCAACACACTTCACACACACACACACACACTCAACACACTTCACTCACACACATACAGACCTAACACACACTCAACACACTTCATACACACACACACACAAACACACACTTCAAACACACACACACACAATGTAACACACTTCAAACACACACACACACACACACACACACACACTCAACACACTTCAAACACACACACACACACACACACTCAGCATCACAGTGACACACTCTGGACCCTCTTTACCCTCACCCCCTCCTCCCTCTGTCCTCTGTCTCTACTCTTGTGTCCTCTGCTGTACCCTGTTTTATTTGCCCACTTTAAACCCACACTCTGCCCTCGTCTACTGCCCCCTGACCACATCAACCACCCCCCGCTGACCCCGTGTAGCTCTTTAAACCTCTTCTGTCCTCTTCCTCTTTCACTGTGTTATTGTCCTCTGACCCCTCCTCGCCCTCCTGCCCCTGAGCCGTGTCCAGAGGTTTCCCCTGGAGTCAGTCACAGCTCACACACCTGCAGAGGGCACTGGGGGTGCAGGGAGT
The DNA here is from genome assembly GCF_029633855.1 of Hoplias malabaricus. Taxonomy (NCBI): domain Eukaryota; kingdom Metazoa; phylum Chordata; class Actinopteri; order Characiformes; family Erythrinidae; genus Hoplias; species Hoplias malabaricus. The sequence goes on along the minus strand of NW_027101091.1, from coordinate 17,403 downwards.
GTGTGTGTGAGGAGGGGGCGGTGTTGATGTGTGTGGTTGGTCCTGATGTGGAGCTGATGAACACGGTCCGTTTTAAACCCGTGATCGCGGCCAGTGTCTCTTCACTAAACGGGGGCAGTTTTACCCTCATTTCCCTCTGTTTTCGTCCTCTGTTCTTCACCCCCCCCCCCCCCAGAGAGAGTGATTATTCAGATGTGGGTTATTTTATGCAAATATGTCTTCATTTAGTGGGATGTCCTTATAATAATAATAATAATAATAATAATAATATTAATAATAAACCTCAGTTCTCTATTTAGTTTTAGTAGTTTATTATTATTATGATTAATGTTATTATTATTATTATTATTATTAATATAACTGATCATTTATTTACGTTTGTGAATGTATAAAATAATAAATAAACATTATATACATTATTTTAAATGATAGACTTGTGTTATTTTATGTTTTAATAATTTATTATTATTAGTATATTATTATTGTATTATTATTGTATTATTATTATATTATTATTGTATTATTATTGTATTATTATTGTATTATAACTGAATGTGTTTAATAAATAATAAAACATTATAGATAAAATAAAATACATTATTATTCCAGATACATTTAAATGTATTTTTATCATATGTTTATTATCATTATTAATCTCATTTATTAAAAATAACCTTCTCTATTTAAGGCTGGATCCAGTGAAAGTAAACATAGTTAATCTGTGTGTGTGTGTGTGTGTGTGTGTGTGTGTGTTCAGGTGGTCTCTCTGGGGGAGGTACCGGACGGGACTCTGGTCACGGTGATGGCCGGTAATGATGAGAACTACTCGGCGGAGCTGAGGAACGCCTCCGCGGTGATGAAGAACCAGGTCGCGCGCTTCAACGACCTCCGCTTCGTGGGCAGGAGCGGCAGAGGTGAGGGGCTCACTGCTGCACCACCACTCTCTCGCTCTCTCTCTCTCTCTCTCACACACACACACACACACACACACACACACACATAACAACACGCAACTCCTGCACCGGCGCTGCATTAAACAATAACATCTACATTTACTCAACCAGTGTGTATTTATTATCATTAGTGCATTCATCTAATACATAAACAGTGTGTGTGTGTGTGTGTGTGTGTGTGTTTCCACTTATTAGTGCGTTAAACTAATACATATCAAGAGTGTATTTACTCTCTTTAGTTCATTATCTAAACTATAAACTAATAAAAATAATGTGTATTTTCCTCTTAAAGCGTTGAGCTAATACCCCGTGTTTATTAAATACCCCGTGTTTGTTTGACACCTGCTCCACGCTGAAGCACTAAACTGCGGGGTTTAACAGGTTTATATTTCACCAAATCAGTGCTTTAAACCAATCAACACCGTTGTGTATTTTACTCATTTTTATTGCGTTACGCCACGTCACCAGTGTGTGTTTGACTCAGAAAGATGTCGGTGTGTTTTTCACAAATGTTTGTGCGTTAAACCAATAAACATCCATTGTGTATTTTACTACGTTAATTGCATTTAAATTATTTATATTTATTTTTAATAAAACGTTAATATTTTAACAGACTGTTAAATGTGAATTTTATTCAAATAAATAATTTATCTCTAAAAGAACCTGTGAGTATTTAAGTGACGTCAGTGCATCCTATTAAACTTTAAATAGTGCGTGCGTGTTTTACTCATTTTAATAAACTACAGTAAATCACCAGTGCGTAGTTCACTCATTAATGTTTATCTTAAAGTAAACAGCACCTGTTTAAATCCTTTTAAAAATGTAAAGTTTAAGAAATAAAGTCACAGTGTGTTTGTTTCTCACGGTAAAGTAGTAATGCAGTAAATGACCAGTGTGTGTTTACGTCACCGCATTACAGCGCAGTACGGGTTTTACTCAGAACCCGGCGTTAAACTCCGCTAATGAACGCCGATTGTGTATTTACTCACGTCACAATCACAACACTCCGGTGTGAATTTCGCTCGTGTAAACGCTGTAAAAATAACTCGGTTTATTTGTCGTGTTGTAATATGTAATATTGTTTTGTTTTGGTGAATCTTACACACGTTAAACAACGCACTTCCCTCGCGCACTTTCTCCCCTTTCAAATGACTCGCAGACAGGCGCGCGCCGAACGTCTCAGAATGAAAGTAGCAGAAAGTAGCCTAGCTTTCATTTCTGTAGTCGATCTGTCTCTCTCTCTCTCTCTCTCTCTCACACACACACACACACACACATCGTAAATTTATCACGTCTTAACATTAAAATGTAATGATGTGGCTTATAGGGACCTGCTCCCCACAGTGTAAACAAGAGTTGATCCCCGCAGCGTGGGGGATACACGCCTTACACACTCACACACACTCAGCAGAGAGAAAGAGGTGTGTGTGTGTGTGGTGGGAGGTAATAATCTGGAACAGATCGGTGTGTCCAGAGTGTGTCAGTAAACTCATTTTCAAATGCCATTAAAACAGAAAATGAGGATGAGTTCACACCTGAAATTCTGATCCAGATTTTTACAATTAACCACTCAGTTTGGATTTGGATTTTTAAATCAGGTCTCAACAGGAGGAAAAAGAACAAACTCAGATGTGTGCATTTCCAAACACAACCCACCGTCTCTTTCAGATTCAGTCTGGATTCAAATCTGAATTAAATCTGTTTTTTTTTTTTTAAAAAAAAAAAAAGAAAGGGACTGATTTTAAAAGTGGGTTTTATTCACAAAGAAATCTGCTTTAGTGTTTGAGGCTGATTCCCTGTGGATGAGTTCCAGACGATCTTGTGGATGGGGCTAGGACCGAGGGCACTGAGAGTTAAGGTTATATTTAAAAGTAGTGATCACACGCCACTTAACCTCCGTTCTCATTGATCACGGATTGAGTTGATTATCAAAGTGTTGAACGTCAGATGTGACACACGTCTCAAAGCCTCAGAGAATCCGTATTCTAATTTCATCACAAACGTTAGCGTTCTAAATTCATTTCAACAGTTTTTCTTTCTCTTTTTTTGTCTCTCCTTCACCAAACCACATATTTTTGACCTCATCCACCACAGGCCACGGTGGAGGCAGCATTAGAGAGACACAGCGAGTAAAGAAATAGCACACTGCTTTAATCTGAGACCAACAGCGTTCCCATGCTGCGCTAAAAAGCGAGAGTTAAAAAGAAAATGGGTCAGCGCTGTAACGCAGATCAGAGAATCAACAACGTCAGGCCACTTTCAGGGGATTTTATTTACTTTCAGGTCCAGGTTCCACTTTAATTTAAGACTACACTTATTAAGGTTTATAAAGGGTTCACAAATCTGTTTATTACATGGTTATTCATTAGGTTATAAACACCTTAAAGGGCATTAACACTCATTTGTAACACAGAGAAATAGTGATCTCTTTTTCGTCTCGTGCTGAAAGGGTCCGAACTTACTGAAAACGTTGAGATACAGAATAAGCTTCAGACCTGAGAATGTGAGTCATTTCGTGTGTTAAGGTGCACCACATTATCACACAGCGACTAAAGAGACATTCTATCGGAGGTTAGTTGAGTAAACCTGGGGGTTAAAGGGTTAAACTTACTAACAAATATGTGCTGGAGCTGACGGGGTTAATGTAGACACAGTAAGGTCGTGGGTTCACTATTTTCTTTATTTAGTATCTGTGTTATAACTGATTATTAATTACTTTTAACGCATTTACAACCTAGTTAATAACAGTTCGTAAAGAGATTGTAAACTGTTTATAAACCTTTATTCTAAAGTGGTACCCGGGTTCAATTGGGAAAGACCCAGCTTTATATTCTCACATTCCTCTCCTTCACACGCTGCAGGATTCATTAGAGAGTAATAATGACATAACATCGATTTTATAACAGCCTCAAACCCAAAACCCCCCCCCCCCCCCCCCCCCCAAGAAGGACAGACCACATGTCAGACAGACAGCAGGGTTAACTGTCGCCTGCCGTACACCACCCTCGACCTCTCAGTTTAACCATGCTGTCCTCAAACGGTGGGTCTGGGAAGTCAGGCCTAACACCAACACAGACACGACCCAAAGCCCGGAACTAAGCCTGGTCTTAAATGGAGTTAAATCATATACGTCTTATATATACATCACTGTCCAGCAGTAACTTAGATTTCAGTGGAAGCCCATTTAAAAAGGTCTGATTCTGAGTAATTGTGGAGCATTTCTATGTTTCCGTTCCTCATCATGAAACATTCACAAAGTATAAAGAACAGCTGCTGTTTTCAAAAAAATCCCCAAATGGAGATATGTGTTTTTAATTGGACGGTGAATTTGAGAATGTGTACGTATTCCTCGTATTCTAATTCTGGATGTAGATGCTTTAATTTAACGCAGCCCTTTGAGGTTAAAAATAAAACCCCGGCCCAAAATCATACATGTAGCTTCCTTTAACCCAAAAACCTGACGCTGACACTTTGGTCTAAGTCTGAAAATGTGTTTCATCTGCTAAAGCCCCAAGACCCGTGTGGATTACCTCCACTGAGGTCTTTTATACTGTTTCCTAAACTAGCTTTTCCACCTCGAATCCTGTAGACGACTTATGTTCCACTGTCTGCTCTGCTTTAACTCAGTCAACTCACTCAGAGACGGACCCGAGGATCGGCCTCTGCTTTGATTCATCTGCAGGACGAACGCTCAGCTGCAGGGACGAACGACAACCTGCCCAGGACTCTTCGTACCCCTCGGTTTAAAACGTTTAATCCACTAACGGTGTCGCGCAGGCACAGATTTAAGAAATGTCACCTCCTGCCATCTGTGCCTTTCTTTCTTTCTCTTCGTCTACACCCACGCAACTGAAAGTTTCTCACCGTCTTCACAGAGTCAGGCCTGTGTTGTCAGCGTCATCGCTGACCAAAAGCACGCAACCTTTCAAACCACGAAGAGCTGCACTGTCTTGTTTCGCCGGCGACAGAAGCAACAGTGCAGCCGCCTGACCACTGAGGAACTGACCCAGACTAAAGGCCGTTTATCCACTTCCACTCCCTCCTACAGTAGACGCTTTGTAAGTTGTATCATGACTTTGTTTTTGTTCTTCACCCCTTAGGGAAGAGCTTCACGCTGACCATCACTGTGTTTACCGGACCGCCCCAGGTGGCCACCTACCACCGCGCCATCAAAGTCACAGTGGACGGCCCACGAGAGCCGAGACGTGAGTGCCCCGTTATTATACCTCACCTTTTGAGAGGCTCTGTGAGGAGCTGCTGTGCGTTTGTGGATGCGGATGTGCAGGCTTTTGGTTTTTTTTGGGGTTCCTGTCTGTGCAACTGAGCTGCACTCGGTGTCAGAGAGGCCTCAGGAGCTAGGCTGGCCAAGAGTCAAACCGAGAGACCTGTTGGACAGTGAGCGCAAGTGTGCAAGTGCACTAGGCCGGCAGATTTAATAGACATGTGATATGTGCTAAATACAACCTGGAATTGCATCCCTCAGGCACTGAGCGTCTTTGCCCTATGCTAAAATAAATCGGCGAGAGGTGTGAGGCCCGGTTCCGGGGCTATATCTGTCCAGATGAATCATTCTGATGCTGTCTTTTGTGCTCGATGCTTTGGCAAACCTTGAGTTATGGGTGATGTATTAATATTTTTGCCAGACCCTGCTGTATCTCTAAGCCGGAGGACAATTCAGGAATGTTTACCGAAGGCAAAGTGCATCGATCAAGTCCCGAAATAGAAATGACATACTTTAGAAATGACACATCTTCCCTGTGGCGTTTGAAGATATCAGCAGATAGTGATCTTTACCTTGAGTCAGAGATTTACTCACTTGGTTTTGACGGTTGTAGGAAGATGTCTGGGGGATGAGTCTGTGAGCACATTTCGATTCTGTTTGTCAGGTTGGGTTTAGAGGATTCAGCCGGATCCCAGAGACGATCGCAGAGATGTCCGAGGGATTTGGCGTTTTGGGTACGTCAGTAACATTAGCTCGTGCGCTAAAAGGAGCAGGCCATACTCCACCTCTCAGGGGTTATATTGAGGCACTGATGTGCCAGGCTGAGGTGGAGGGGCGAGAGCTGGGGTTATTCTCAGAGCTCTCCTGGTTAAAAGCGCTTTGTGAGTCATTCTCGGATGATGCCCGGGAATAGACCTGCAGCAGTTTGGCATCTTACAGAACTACCGCCGTGTTTCAGAGTCGCTTTCAGTGACAAAAGCCGCTAGGGCCTCACTAGAAGAGGAGATGCTTGACACATCCACCCCACCCCACCGCCCCTCACCGCCTTGCCGTCTGTGTTAATAGACGAAACATGCCGATCCTTTGTGGTCTCGAGGGTGGCCGACCTCAGACGTCTTAATAAGCCAGGCCTTTTCCTTATTAGCCAAACCGCTTAGAGAACCCGAGCCACAAAGTCGGTGAGGTCTCTGCCTCTCGGCCGTGCCTTCCTCCTCTGGGGTCAAACCCTGCCTGACCGCACAAGAGGCTGCTGACTTAACACTCTTCAGCAGTTCACAGTGATAGAGCTGAGTCTGTAGGGCTAATGCAGGGCTTGACCACAGGGCCATTACCTCCAGAGAAGAGACAGACACTTTCAGACTTCTGGTCTCTACAGCGAGCGTATAGAGTCTGTAGCAGGCGGACACAGGTTGAAGAAATGGAATGCATGCACAAGTAAGTTTAAGAGTGCATGCAACACATGTGTGAGCTGTTAAATGTGTGTGTGTGTGTGTGTGTGTTTGTTTATATCACATTGTGGGGACCTGTTTACACACACACATTGTGGGGACTTGTCCTTGTCATTTGATTAAAATCAGAATCATTAGTTTTAAGGTGAAGTCCGGTTTTGAGGTGGGTTTAAGGTTAAGATTAGGGTTAAGTTTAGGGTTAGGGTTAGGTCCTCTCTCCGGACGTCTTGCTGCCACACGATGGTGTGGTGATTTTCTGAACACACACAAATACCGTCACTCACTCTCAGAACAAAACCTTGTATCTCCACTGTTGTTGTTTGAACATCATTACGCCTCCAGATATTTACACTGTGTTAGTCTCACTACAAACGGACCAATAGGAACAGTGCTAAACGACGTAGAAAAATAAACCGTGAAGGATGTTCTTTCACCCACAATGTTAAGAGGTTCTGTCCCGAAAGAGACAAGATGGGAGATATGAAATAGAACTCCCTCTGAAATGCCACACAGGCTGCACCCTGGGTATTAGCTGGGTAATTTTATTATGGTATTCAGACAGACATAAAATCACAGCGTCTGATTTTATTGGAGAAGTACACACAGACTTTGAGAATACACAACACTTCGCGTTTAGCTGGAGGCCAACACTTTCAGTTAATGATTAGCTTGTTAATCATACTATGGAATTACAAAGAGGAGGCTCCTGTTGATACCTGCAAGGACTCGGTGAGAGGAATATATACTGCACTGTGTTTCTACACACAGTCTCTATTCTCTCAGCTCCGCTGACCATAGAGTGACCTCTACAATTACACACTGTAGTCCAGATGAGGCTCTGTGTACTGTGTAGCCCGTGTTTCCCTGTGCTGTAGTGTTCAGAGCTGGTGTTATATGATTTCAGTCGTGGATCACTGTAGTGAACTCCTCACTATGACAATAATTATCATTATTTATTATTATACATAGTATTTTTATTAGAAATAATGCCTCGTACTGTCATAACAATCTTTAATTAATTTCCCCCCGAGGCTCAGTTATGGATTTGACCTACAATAAAGATAAGTTCTCATTAGTATCATTAGTTAATAATGGGTTCTTACTTCACTGATCCACGCAGTGATGTTTATTTCTGTTGTAACTAAACGTTTATGAATGCAGCTTCATTTTAAAATGGTTCCCACTTGTTTTATATCATCAGAAGTGCTGGGAGCATACAGACATTGCCCTAGTTTCTGTGGCTGCTGCCCTCATGGCTGTGGCCGGGTTTGTTTTGGTAGCAGGAGCTCAAACGGAGATGCTCTCAGGTGCGTTGTGCTCACAGCTCCCTTTATTACACTGTTATAACAGGTAGGAGCAGGAGACAGAGCTCTCACTGTTGTTTACTTTAACTGCTGCACTCATCTGATAAAAGGAAGGAACCAGAAAGTGTGTGTGTGTGTGTGTGTGTGTGTGTGTGTGTGTGTGTGTGTGTGTGTGGTTAATCAGCATCCAACATAACATGGATTAGTACGAGTGTGTGTGTGTGTGTGTGTGTGTGGGGGTGGGGGGGGTGGGGTCATATCATGAAAATATCACTTTGTCACTGGGTTAAAAATATTTCTAATTTCTTCCAAAAGAGTGTGTGTGCACACGTGTGTGTGTTGTGTGTGTTTGTGTGTGTGTGTGTTAGTTTGAAAATAATCATTCTTTAGTAAGATGAGCTGTCTTGATGGTATTTTTCAGCAGAATGCCACACCCAGTTTCCTCTCAGGCGAGGGTTGTCTAAGGCCGTGGGTCTGTGTGTGTGTGTGTGTGTGTGTGAGTGTGTGTGTCTGTGTGTGTGTGTGTGTATGCATGTGTGTGTTGGTGTGCGGTACTTTGATATCGCTGCCAGGAGAATGGTGCCATATTAATGTTTACAGATTAAGTTGAGAAACCTGACGGACAGGACCGGTGCTCCCCTGCAGCAAAATGCAGACCACACACACACACACACACACACACACACATACACACACACACACAGTCACAACAACAACACACACGCTCCCGCAAGCAAAAAAACCACAATAAGCGAACTGTGACACCCACACACTCAGAACACACCCATTCCCTTCATGTGTCGATCCAACCTTCAGCCAAGCGTACACACACACACACACACACACACACACACACACACATACACACACTTAGCCATGAAGACTCTGGAGGAGGAGAGGGGAGAGGAAAGCTTGGGCACCACAGGTCAAATGAGATTAGGATTCTCTTTATGTAAACACACACTCAACAGAGAACACACTCCTGACCACAGCCACCGTCCCTTTAATTACCTTTCGAGTAATTACCTTTAAGACGCCTGGATGAGCTCTAGTTGTTTTGAACCTTTGGTATTGATCACCGCAGCGTGATGTGAAAGGTAAACATAGACAGCAGGAATTCTCAGCTTTTCTAAACAACAAAATAAGAACAGTTATAAAAACATAAACTGACATACATTTGGACACACCTTTGTTTTTATGCGTTGTGGGGACACTACATTCACCACGACACAGAGGAATGCAGGGGCAGTATGTGCCATAGAGTATTTAGAATGTGTACGCTCCAGTATGTGGTATTTATTCATGAGATAAATGTTTACATATTTCCAGACGTACAGCACCAGTCAAAAGTTTGGACACGTTTCCTCGTTCAATATTTTTTTTTTTTTACTATTTTCTACGCTGTAATGAAAATGTAAACTATGAAGGAACACCTATGGAACAATGTAGTAAACAACAAAGTTTTAAACAAACAGAATATGTTTTATACTTTAGACTCTTCACAGTAGCCCCCTGTTGCTTTGATGACAGCTTCACACACTCTCTCCGTTCTCTCAGTCGGCTTCATGAGGTCGTCACCTGGAACGGTTTTCAGTGAACAGCCGTGGCCTCGTCGAGAGTTAATCTGTAGAACCGCTCTCTTCTGAATGTGTCTGAGACTGTAACTGGGGTTGTGTAGAGGTAGGGGCTGGTACACAGTTCTATACAGTGACTAGCTCTACTCCACCAATCACTGATGAGGAGATGTACCCAAACTTTTGACTGGCAGTGTGCATTTTCAAAAATAAACCTAATCACACACAACCAAACATAACATATAAATAAAACAAGCAAAATATATAAAACGGAGAAAATGGACACACACAAAACGTGTTTTCATGCATTGTGGGGTCTCTATAGACTTCCATTGTAGCCGAAGTGGAACATTTAGAAAATATACAGTGTATACAGTGTATTATAGTATTTCTATAGACGCATCATCAAAACATTCTAGCCTCCACCTAAACAAGTACACACAACCAAACTGTGCACGAGAAGCACTTTACAAACCAGGACCTTTGTAAGCACACACACACACACACACACACAGGAAAACATATACTTTCACACAGACACACGTGTGCACACGCTGCAGTCATGAAGAAAGATGAGGAAGCTGGCATCTTTGCAGATGGAGGTGTAAAAACCAAGAGAAGTAGGTGCTGCACAACAGCAGTGACAGTATAAAGAGTGACGAATGTGCCAAGACCCTCCCTGTTGAATTGACCGCTTCATGGGCCTCACCCATTAAAACACACGCTCTCTCACACAGATACACACTCGTCCACGCATTACATCAGCAGAGGAGCGCCTGCAAAAATAGTCCTAACACCAGCGTAACACTAGAGGCTGGTAGATAATGCGCTATATAACAGTCCTCTGTGCGTCGTACGGAAAAACCTGCCGTCTTCGCTGATCGTGAACCTCTGTGTTTTTCCCCCAATTTTCCCTGTGATTTTAGTCATTGCCAGCTCCACCCTTTAGCTACAACCCCTCAGTCACACCACGCTGAAACTGAGAGGGTGAGGATAGAGACACGCATAACTCTACACTGAAAACAGTGATGCAGGGAGTGGAGGCCATCCTTTAGCTCTCTTATGCTCTACTCATTGTCCCCTTGATGGTTTACACATCACATTTAGTCCCTTATTGTCTCTCTTGGAACCATGAGGGCCAGGTTTGCCTTTGGGAAACGCAGCAGAGCCGAGCTGAGAGCAGTAGGCACCACGCAGTGGACAAACACCATTAGACTCTTAGCTTTGGACTTCCCTGAAGACACCAAGAATCTCCCAAAGATGGGGTCAACCCCGGCGCCCCATACTTTAGCTTTTACGTTCCCTATCGAGGATGTGTTGACTCACGTCACTTCATCTGGAGTCTCAGAAACCTTGTGTACGACGGTGTTACAGTGTGTCGTATGATGAAAAACACAATATTCTTGTTTGTTTCTACAACAGGCCGCTCTGTTTTCAAAGTCCTCAGCCCGGAGTCCTCAGCCCGGAGGATCAGGGTCTCTAGGTGTGTCAGTTAGACAGAGATCAGGCTGGGATTAGTATGAAAGGAGAAGGGAGGGAAGATGGAGATGGATTTGCTTCATTTGCATTTTGGCACAGAGTCGTGCGAAGTTTGCAAATGTGTTGACAGTGCAGTGTGTGTTATTTGTTTTGTCATATCGCAATGTCTTGTGTGTGCATGTGTGTGTGTGTGTGTGTGTAAGGCACCTGCCAGGTGTGTCCACCTGCACATATAGTCTGACACGCCCATGTCTCTTAAATCACTCCAATGGGCCTCTGTCTTTGATGTCGACAAAGAGTAAAGGCCTTCAAAGGCACACAGCCGTATCAATAAGAGAGAAAAGAGTCCTGCTCAGTGTGTGTGTGTGTGTGTGTGTGTGTGTGTACCAGCAATATACCACCAGAATTGTGGTTACCAAAGCCAGTTTATGCACTCACTTTGTGGGGACTTCTCTTTTGTACTGGGATTACATGCTGGTCCCCACTATGTAATAATTACATTTTAAATGAAGACAAATGTAAAGCATATTTTGAGCTTTGTGTTAAAGGTAAAGATTAGAGTGAGTCGTGTAGTATTTATGACAAAGGTTATGGTTAAATTTAAGGCTTTAGGAAATTAATGTGTGTGTGTGTGTTTGAACCTGGCATATATCACATTGTGGGGACCATAACCTGTTAACGCACACTCATTGTGGGGACTTCTCTGAGGTTTGGGTAAACATTAGTGTTAGCGTTAGCGTTAGCAGTATAATGTAGTTGGTATGGAATTAGATTAGGTTTAGGATTAGAGTTAGGTTTAGTGTAAGGTTAGTTTCTAGTCATTTGACTGACACGCAGGAGGACCAATCACACGTCTGCTTTTTCGGCACGACGTGTAGAAGCCAATCAGAACTTAACCGGCAGAATCCTGACAGCGAGGCTAACTTAACGCACTGAAAATATTTAGACTCTGCGTCAGCTTTTGGGCAGAGCGTCTGCGGCTGAGAGCAGTGTAAGGTTTACTCTTAGGGTTACATTAGTGTAGTGTAAGTTTAGCATAAGCCTCAATAAAAACATTTGGAGGTCTATGCAATGGCCCCACAAAGTTTAAAAACAAACTAGCATATGTCTGTGTATGAGTGTGTGTGTGTGTGTGTGTGTGCACGCTGATAAATATAAGTATGAAAGACACTGCCGGGTATTTTTAAAATACTCATATGTCACACTGTGTACTTTCAGATAGTATTTTAAGATCCTCCTCAAACCTCCATGGTGTAATGTTAATCTACACAGCTATTAAAAGCCAGAGCCCCTCTCTGTCATCTTTCCCTTTGATGTGCTTTAAACAGCATCTGTATAACTCCATCCTCGCCAGATGTTAATAGACCCTCTCCATTAATGAGTGGACTGCAGCCACTGAGGCCCTACATTCTCCATAGAAAGG
>NW_027101090.1:7500-48890 GCF_029633855.1 Hoplias malabaricus | reverse complement strand
TTTTGTGGTTATTGGTAGGAAGTGTTTGGATTAGATAAATGAAGATAGAGTTATTACAGTCAATTACAGCTGCTCTCCTCTGGGCCACACCGTAGAGATGGAGGGATAATGGCATGTGGAAAAAGGAGAGCAGGAAAAGCGAGGGATAATTGGAGGAATAATATTGTGACAGCTTGCTCAGTGGACAAACCACTGCCACTTCTCCATCGTCTGAGACGGCAGACGTCAATTTCCTTTCAGAGTGGACCATGTGTGTGTGTGTGTGTGTGTGTGTGTGTGTGTGGTCTTTTAGATGCTGGTTTCTTTTCAATACACAAACACAAACACAAACACACACAATCATTTTGTACCTACAACTATTGTTCACAAGAAGGGCACGCACACACACACACACACACTACAAAAACAACCTTGTTTCTACAGCTCCTGCTCATTACACACAGAATAGTCCCCATGTTGCTTTGTGTGTGTGTGTGTGTGTGTGTGTGTGTGATGACTGAATACTCTTAAATGGCTTTCTACATTTCTGTATTACCCAGAGAGAGAGAGAGAGAGAGAGAGAGAGAGAGAGAGAGAGATTACAGTTCTGCTGGAGATTCCTTTCCCCCAGAGAGAGACAGAAAGGTCAGCTATGTGCCCTTACAGAGAGAAAGAGAGAGATAGAGAGATAGAAATAGATAGAGAGTGAGAGAGAGAGAGAGAAATAAAAATTTTGTACTTCCACTCACTCAGTGGATCAGTGGGGCAGCAGGGAGTCGCTTCATAAACTCTGAAACAAAGCCCCCAGGGTCCAATTCCCTTTTAATTTTAGCCTCTTTCCTCAAGCCCCCTAGTGGACAGTCCACAGACTGGATGAAACTGGACGCAATCAATCAATCAAACTAAATTTATACAGCACTTTTCAGACAAATCAAATTGAAGTTCAAAGTGCTTTACAAGTGATTGACAACACATTACAACAAAACAAATGACAAGCTGTGTGTAGATATACATCAGTCCTGTCTCCTTGTGTAACTCTGATAGAGGAGTCCCGGCGTGTGCGAGTTCACACTGAGCAGAGTGAATCAAATCAGAGTAGAGCTCTCCATCTGCTCCATGTCACCTGTCACTGTAGAAATGATGCACATGGCTTCTTGTCCTGCTGGGGGTGCTGTGTTTGTTTCTGAGTGAGGGTATGTGCTGATTCAGAGCAGTGTTTGGAGCGGTCAGAGCTGACCCTTGTGTTTAATCAGATGGAAGATAAACACAGGCGATATGTTCTGAATAAACATCTACAAATGTCTGGCTGTGTTTGAATGAGGTTATAATAATAACAGCTATTATACTTTATTCTTATATAGTGCTTTTCTAAAACCCAAAGATGCTTACAATCTTTATTACACATCAAACACACACACCATCCACAAATCACACTGTTAACAGAGGACAGGAGATGAAGCAGCAGGAATGACCACCACTGTTAAAGGTTAAAGGAACCGTAGGTAATATTTTTACCCTAAAATAACAGCTTCAAAATCATTGTGCCATCCCACTGAGCTGTTATAGAGAGAACAGAGCCACTGTCGCTGCTACTGCAGACTCAGCACTGCAGAAACTGCACTGTGTAACTGTGTAGAAAATCTGCCTTGATTTCAGGATAGTGCCATTACACACTGCAGTTGTAGGGGGAGCCCAGGAGCATTCATTATTCATTCATTAATTCATGGTCTGTAACCCTTATCCGGTTCAGTGCGGCGGTAGGTCCGGAGGTCTCTCTCTCTCTCTCTCTCTCGGCGGTGGGTCCTGAAGGGGGCACCAGTCCTTCACAGGGCGACACACACTCACACATTCACTCACACCTACGGAGGAAACCCACACGGACACAGGGAGAACGAACCCAGAAGGAAAGATACTAAATCTTACCTAGTGTTGCTTTAATCCAGATTCATTAGATGAGTAAAACAGTGAGCGTTATTAAAAACACAGCTCAGCCAATCAGATTCCAGAACAGCAGCTATTCATTTTGTCATTAAAATGTGGAGTGTTTCAGAATTCACGCTTTAAATTTCCGTGAAATGAAAGGCACAGACTCACACTCCGCACCGAGACACGTCTCTGAACACAGATAAAAACCTGGGTCTTATTAGAGGAAGAAAGATCAAGGGTCAAAGAGAGGATCTCTGTCTCTCTCTCTCTCTCTCTCTCTCTCTCTCTCACACACACACACACACACAAACACTCACACACACACATTACACCAAAACTGTCTGGAGGTTGATACTCAAAGGTTAAAATCTCCATAATTTACCTGCTGAACAACACACATACACACACACGCACACACACACACACACGCACACACACACACACACACACACACAGATAACTTACAGCCGACTTTTGAGTCTGAACACAGTTCTACAAAATGTCCCCTATAAACCACAACACACACAAACCACATACAGAGTGCACAAACACAGTGTGTGTGTGTGTGTGTGTGTGTGTGTGTGTGAGAGAGAGAAAGGTAGGGGGTGAAGGAAAATGAGGTGTGGAAAAGTTTCATCTCACAGGGAGTCTGACATGCCTTTCACATAAAAGGGGAACACACACACACACACACAGCATACCAGCTTCCAAAACAGAATGAATTTAATCCTCAAATCTGCTTCCTGGCTGTTATTGTAAGTGAATGTGGTGCTGCAGTTTCAGAGTGATTCTGAATCATTTCTAATGGTCCATTGGTTATAAAATTTAATCACAGCGTAAAAAGGAAATTTAAACCCAAACCTCATGGAGATACAAAGTTTCTGTTAACAGAAGTGAATAGTTTTTCCCGTGTAAGGCTTTAGGCTGAACTCTCTGCCTTTATAACTAATACACACTATGGATTTGGTCGTACAAACACAAATGCACCGACATGAAGCAGACGCTCACTGCCCTTACAGCCATGTTGGGAACAGATGCTGCAGAAATAAAAACCAAATGCTCTCTCTCTCTAACACAGACACAAAGATTCCATGCATTGTGAGGACATTAAACTGTCTTACATTTATTTTGTGAAGGCCATAACTACTACTAACTACTACCCTAACTGTGACCCAATCCTAAACATTCATTCATTTATTCATTTTCTGTAACCCTTATCCAGGTCAGGGCGGTGGTGGGTCCGGGTCCTACCCAGAATCACTGGGCGCAAGGCAGGAACACACCCTGGAGGGGGCGCCAGTCCTTCACTGGCGACACACATTCACACCTACAGACACTTTTGAGTCTCCAATCCATCTACTAAAGTGTGTTTTTGGAGCGTGAGAGGAAACCGGAACTACTGGAGGAAACCCACGCAGACACAGAGATAACACACCACACTCCTCACAGACAGAGACCCGGAGGAAACCCACACAGACACAGGGAGAACACACCACACTCCTCACAGACAGTCACCCGGAGGAAACCCACGCAGACACAGGGAGAACACACCACACTCCTCACAGACAGTCACCCGAAGGAAACCCACGCAGACACAGGGAGAACACACCACACTCCTCACAGACAGTCACCCGGAGGAAACCCACGCTGACACAGGGAGAACACAGCACACTCTTCACAGACAGTGACCCGGAGGAAACCCACGCAGACACAGGGAGAACACACCACACTCCTCACAGACAGTCACCTGAGGAAACCCACGCAGACACAGGGAGAACACAGCACACTCCTCACAGACAGTGACCCGGAGGAAACCCACGCAGACACAGGGAGAACACAGCACACTCCTCACAGACAGTGACCCGGAGGAAACCCATGCAGACACAGGGAGAACACACCACACTCCTCACAGACAGTCACCCGGAGGAAACCCACGCAGACACAGGGAGAACACACCACACTCCTCACAGACAGTGACCCGGAGGAAACCCACGCAGACACAGGGAGAACACAGCACACTCCTCACAGACAGTGACCCGGAGGAAACCCATGCAGACACAGGAGAACACACCATACTCCTCACAGACAGTCACCCGGAGGAAACCCACGCAGACACAGGGAGAACACACCATACTCCTCACAGACAGTCACCCGGAGGAAACGCATGCAGACACAGGGAGAACACAGCACACTCCTCACAGACAGTCACCCAGAGTGGGACTCGAGCTCACAACCTCCAGGTCCCTGGAGCTGTGACAGAGACACTGTGACGCCCACTTGTCTTCACCATATACTTTAATTAGAAATGTTGTGGTCCCCACAAGAAAAGTGCCCAGAAAGAAATATTTTGACTAAAAATGTTTGAGAACATTATTTGCAATATTTCATTATTTTCCCCCCAAAGTGTTCTTCTTAAAGGTCAAATTTTCTCTAAAAGTATTTTTTAAATGTTTAGTGAACATTTGTCAGAACACTTTGCACTTACATTTTAGAAACTCTTTCAGCTGGAAGATGAATGTTTTGAGATGAAAGCCATGCTTTAACGGCATTCTAAAATCTTTGGGTTAACATTTTTAAAAGCTTTTATAAATCTATTACAGCCCAGTGTTTTACACAGACTAAACATGTTTAGGTCCCCACAATGTGAGTGAAACATGAAATGTGCACAAACAGAGAGAGAGAGAGAGAGAGAGAGAGAGAGAGAGAGAGAGAGAGAGCTGTTTGATCAGCAGGTCAATAATGAATGTTAACATAGTTAGCCTGGTTTACTGCGCTAAAAAGAGATTATGAGTTCTACAGTAAATCTTTGAGAGTCAGGAACTGTGTGTGTGTGTGTGTGTGAGAGAGAGAGTGAGTGAGAGGGAGAGAGAGAGACTTTCCAATCAAGGCCACAATCAAACAAACTCATTAAATAAAGCACAGCACGTTTACTGTTGATTACACAACTGTAATCTCACAGCCTTTTCTCCCAGAGACCACTGCACTCCAGCAGCAGCCATCTGCACAAAGTAACTCTGAGTCAAAGCCACTTTACGTTCAGTTATATTATCCTCCTTTTTTTCCTTCTTTTTCCACCTTAAACAGAAAGATTTCTTTCTTCTCCTCTCTCTCTCTCTTTCTGTTTCTCTCTGTCTCTTTCTCTCTCTCTCTTTCTGTCTCTCTCTCTGACTCGAAGCTAAAGTAAACGGAGCTGCTGCGGGACGCCCCCATTCCTCTGTTTTTTTATTTTTTTGATTGTCCCCTGTTTCTCCTCTCTTTCCTCTCCTTCTCTTTCGGGGGGTAACTGAGAGCGAGCCGAGGGAGAGAGTGCAGATAATAAATCAGATTTAATAAGGACGTATGGCTGTGGTTCACAGAGTCAAAAGGGGGAAAGGTTTTTCATGCGGGAGTCAGTCAGCGGTCAGTTCCAAGTGGAGAGGAGGGATACGTCCGGAGTCTCTTCTGAAATGAAGGCCATTCATCAGGGGTTTGTCCCACCATTGTCACAGTAATGGTGTAATCTACTCTTCTGAGAAGGCTTCACACGGATGCTGAACATGGCTGTGAGGATTTGATGGTTTTCAGCCAAACACCTCTCCAATTCATCCCAAAGGCACTGGATAGAGGAGCTCCATCACTCCAGAGAACACGGTTCCACTGCTCCACAGTACGATGCCCCTCTGGTGGACTCTTGGCATTGAGCGTGGTGCCTTTAGACACGTGATAATTATCACAAAGAAAAACAGACTTTATTTTTATAAAGTTACAAATGCAGTAAATTAAAATGAGTTAAATGATGTATCTGCATCTGTGTGTGTGTGTGTGTGTGTGTGTGAGAGAGAGAGAGAGAATATGAAAGAGAGGATGTCAGACTAATAAAAGAAACATACTACACACACACACACACATTATGTGAATTATTTTTGCTGTGTTTATGAAGCAGAGAGTGTTGCGCTGAAATGGAGCTCAGTTTTAGACCCAGTTTGTTTTACAAGCTTCAGGCTCCTCTATTTATATTAAAATAGAGGTGAAATAGTTCTGTATTTAAGTGTTTATTTATTTATTTATTTATTTGTAAACAAACAGCTGTTGGAATGCGTAAGCGCTGTATTTTAATAAATATTATAGAGTGTTTTTCCACTCAAATCAGACTGTTTTATTCTTTAAAGGACAGTATCACATCATTTTCCTCATGTTTTATCCGTGTTTAAAGGTGCAGTGTGTGCTGCAATCATTTTACGGTAGCCCAGAATGGACAAACCAGTCACAGGCTCTTTCAGAGACTCTTTCAGAGTCAGAGACTGCCTTTCACACTTTTACATTCAAGCAGTGGCTTTGAAAGACATGGGGTGAGGGAGGGGCACCTCACTGGCTGCACCCTCTCTATAAGGTACTCTACATCCTACACAGTGCACCTTTAATACAGTATTTAAACTGCTGCCATTTTAAAGCACTGACAGCATTAATGAGATAACCTCAGCCCAGAGTTGAGGACTGGCCAGTTATGTTTGTTTGATGAATTAAAGCACAAAATAAAACTGTATTCTGACCATAAAACTATACTACGCTGTTGTAACATGTGATTATTGATGTGCAGATGATTGTAAACAGCCTCTAACACAGGGCTGACTGAACCAAACTGCACTGTTTTCATTATTCTGATTAAATTTGTGCGTTTGGAAAGAGAGAGTCGTTTGTAACGACCTGAAATATCTGCACTGATGGTGAAAATGGACTAAAACTGAACCCAAAACAAAAACATTAATAAAACAAACATCTCTGAATGAATCTCAGCATCCATTTTGCTGTGGGTTAAACATCAACGAATAAGAGCAGGGTCTGTTTTCCGTTAAAGAATTCGTAACGCTGAGGTCATTTTAACTGTTTAGAGTTCAGAGATTTATTCACTCACTGTGTCATTTCATGCTTTGACAGTTCTGAAAAGATACAGGCCTCATCTGAAAAACAAACCCAACTCACACAGAGATCAAATCAATAAATTAATTCAATTAAACCATAACCTCTAGAGTATTGCAGCTACTTTAACTTACAGATAAAGTACAATAGCATCACTAACAATATATAAGACAAACGTGTCCGAGTTAAAAGATCATTATTTTGTCCCCCCCCCAAAAAAAAGATGAATTATGTTGGGATAATGAGCAATTATTCTGGGACAAAACGTCAAACATCTGGTCAAAATCTGTTAGAATCCAGAAAGTTCAAGAGTCTTTGCGTCTGTAGCTTGAAAGGGGCCTGAAACAATGCTGCTGTGAGGTTGAGGCACAGCAGGTTCATGATTATAATTGATTGATTGGCAGTGACGTCATGAAATGAGGCACAGCTGAGGCTCTGAGGACCCCTCTGTCTCTGAGAGATAAAGGGCTCTGGGCAAAGGCAGCTTTAGGAGTTCAGGAGTCTGAGTTTTTAGTAAAGCTGTGTTTCTTTGAGTTTTAAGTTTGTGAAGAGTTTTAAAATGGCTCCTAAAAAGGCAATAGTAGAAGCTAAAGTCAGTGCTGTTCCTCCTGAGAGCGAAATGGCTGAGGAGCACACAGGTTTGGAACATGAATTGTTGTTTGATTTGTTTTCTGTAACATACATTAGATATCACTAGTTTTAATGGTATAATTAACAGCTGTGTTTATTTACCCTTAAATGAAGCTTCACCTACACATTAAAAGAAGTTTTGCCTCGTTGCTCCAGTTTAAAGCCTTTTTGAATTATGCTTTCTGTTCCACCTTAAATAATGCAGCACTAGTGAAGTTTCTAAACTAACTTGGCTTTAGTTCTCCTTTTTAAGTGAAGATGATGCCTCACTATTTTTCTCAAGCGGTAAACGTTTGGTTTTATTTAAAAAAAAATCCGTTCCACCTTAAATAACAAGATGGCGGTCTCCAGTCGTATTCTTATTTAGCCTGTCAGGACACCTTAAATGCGAGTGCTGCTTTTAAGGTGGATGAGAATTTTTATTCGGGTACCGCTCCACCTTAAATGGCTTAGTACTGGCCCAGTTTAAGGTGGTTTAAGGACGTTAAATCGACTCAGCTTCTGTAAATTGATCTGCCAGTGTAACTGCTCAGTTTAAGGTGGGGGAATTTAAACTTTATTTCCTTACACTTTATTTTTAAGGCAACTTAAAGACTCTGTATTGCAGGCAGTACCTGGGGTAGTGCAGAAGTTAAGGTGGAATTGTTTAAAGTGAGACATTTCCTGAGAAATGCTTTTGTACCTAAACTCATTAATCCAAAGTCAGGTTTAAGTCCACACCCTTAATATTTGCTTATTAATTAGTTAATATACATTTATTTTAGCACTTAGCTAGTTTGGTTGCTCTTAAACCATGACAAACACAATCTGTGTATATAAATATCCAATTAGTATTCACAAGAGCAAAACTGCCCAGTCAAAATGTAGTAATAAGATATTACATTGAGGGATTATTAATTACAGGAGGGTCTGAGGAGCAGGGTAAGAAGGAACCAAGGAAAGTCCCGACTCACCCGACTACGCTGGTGATGGTGAAGGAGGCTCTGAAGGAGCTGGACTCTAGGAAAGGCGTCTCTGCTCAAGCCATCCGCACCTTCATCAGAGAGAAACACCCCACTGTGGATGAGTCCAGGGTGAATTTCATGGTCAGGAAGGCTCTTGTTAAAGGCCTGGAGTTGGGGACTTTTATACGACCTGCGAACTCGAATACGACTGGAGCTCAGGGTCGCTTCAGGGTGAGGAACAATTAAAGTCATGGCTGATCAACTGATGTTTATCTGCTGTAGTAAACTTGTCTTAGCTGTGAACCACCACATGACACCATTAAAACTTGCACTAGGAACTGCACCACAAGGGGGAGGTCTTCAGTGCCTTGTGTCACAGTCCTTGGATGCAAGGCCACACTTGTATTAGCCTTGTAGCTTCAAGCTAAAATAGAAATGTATACTTCCCAATGCCATTCCTTCAAAAGGAGTGGTTTTGACATGTTTCTTCACATAATGGCTGGCTTGTTATACTAGTTTGCTCTTATATCTTTACTGAACCTGTTAAGCATAGCCACCCTGTGAGACCTGCTCTGTGGAGCATTAACTGGCTTCTCCAGGGACAAACTTGGATTTCTTTCGATTCAGATACTTGACACTCCTCTGACCAAACCTCGCGACTCGTTCAAATCAGTCATGCTCTGCCTTGACAAGTTTTATCAAATCTACAGGCTCTTTATAATAAAAGGGATGGGTATTAGATGGCTTCTTTCTGTAAGCTAAATACAACAAGTGGGGGTGTAGTAAACCTTTGTTTAGTGCAGTGTATAAAGGCAAAACTTAAAACTCTTTAGGATTGACTTGCGTTTGCATCCTACCCTCTCCTCCGCCTGAGCTCAGGATGCAGGGAGGTCATTCCTGAACTCCTCTAATTGGTCTACAACTTGTGTTCAGCTTGCAGTGAGAAAAGAACCTAAACCAACGAAGACCAAAGAGGTGAAGGAGAACACTAACCCCAATGTTGGAAAGGCCAAAGCTAAAGAAGCAGGTAGGAGTGCATGTCTTTGTGCTTGTTTACTGAGCTGTGTTTATTTGTAGCTTATGGAGCTTCTTTTTTCAGGGAAGGTGAAGACTAAGGCTGCGAAGAAAGCAAGCCCTGCTCCTGATGTAAGTGAATCTTAAGTTATTCACTGGTTTTGTGCCTCATCCCCTGCCCCCCCCCCCAGTTGGTTGGTAAATGACTAATTACACACTGATCATGCTGTAGCCTCAAACTAAGTTCATGAATGTTGGGCTGTAGTCTGCCTGGTTGTCACTCATCACCAGACCCTATGCCCCTCAGTTGGGGCTGAGACATGTCTGAGATCTCTTGCTGTGACTGGAGTCTCTGGAAGATCTCTGGGTCAAATGGGGCTCAGTTCTAAACGGGGGCTCTTTTTAAAAACACGAATATTTCTGGCCTGGTTTTGCCACATCGCAGCATGATCAATTTATAGTTATAAACAAACTTGCTGAAAAACTGATCAATTTCTTCCTCTAAGGGAATCAAACCCAAGAAAACCAAGACGGATGCCACAGCTTCAAAGGTGGCTCCAGCTAAAAAACCCAAATCCAAGCAAGGCCCTGGCAAAGAGGAGTCGTCTGAGTCTAAAGCTCAAACCTCAAAGAGTGAGGGAGAGGCTCCTGAGAAACCTACGGCGAAGAAGGGAGGGAAGAGAGGGGCTCAGAAAGCAGATGATGAAGGAGGGAATAAGGGAGCACAGGCAGCGGCGCCCAAGAAGGGGAAGAAAGCTGCTCAGAAAACAGAAGGTGGAGGGAAGAAAGCGGCTCCGATGGGGAGTGATGGAGAGGAAGCTCCTAAAGCTGTGGGGAGGAAGGGAAAGAAGGTGGTGGTGAAGTGAATCAAAGTAGTTTTTAACTTGCACTTTTAAATAATCAAATAAAGCTTTTTTTTTTTTGTAGTTAATGGAAGTGACTTGGTTTGGTTTCTGGGTTTGGGAAGAAACGTGGGCAGCTTTACCTTTATTTTTAAAGGTTCAGTTCACTTTAAATGAGGCCCTGTCCACAGATCATGATGAATACAAACGGTTGCCTTATGCCAGTCCAGTAGGGGGCCATAGTACCGCTTCAAGAGTCATCAATACCACAAAGCCTGAGAAGCCAGATTAATCCTGAAGCCCTCACTACACTGTAGTGTACCACATAGTTGTGAAATTACAGAATCTAGGTCATAACAGTGCAATAACATTTCTAATTGACTCTCAATGGTGCTACAAAAGGGTCAAAGCCATAGGAGAACCACTGATGGTTCCATAAAGAACAGTGAACGTTTAAAGTAGTTTTCACCAGTTTAAAAGTACATTCTTAAAGCTGCATCTTGCTGTATATGCACTGCTGACTTGTTCAAAAGCCTCTAGTTTCAGTTGGATGGCAGGAAAATGGCATTGGTTTTTAAATCTGTACCTGGGTGGATGGGGTCTGTGCATAGACCCCACTTTGAAACAGCACTAAGACTTAACTGTTGGCCACATCTTTAAAGCAACGTTAGGCAAGATATTGTTGCTCCAGGGTGGCTCCTACAGTTACTGACTAGCTCACTTTTACAGCACTCCTGAAATAAAGGTGAGAAGGAAGGGCTGGCTTCATATTCTCTAGAAGTTACATAGTGTAATTTCTGCAGTGCTGAACCCAAAGCTGCTACAGGCTCTATTCTCTCTTCCAGCTCAGCAGAGCTTCACAATGACTTGGAAACTGTAATTCTTTAAGGACTAAAATTCTAGAGTGTTGCTTGGGCAGCATGGTGGTGCAGCAGGTGTAGTGATGCAGTCACACAGCCCCAGGTTACTGTAGGTGAGGAGTGTGGTGTGTTCTCCCTGTGTCTGTGTGGGTTTCCTCTGGGTGACTGTGAGGAGTGTGGTGTGTTCTCCCTGTGTCTGCGTGGGTTTCCTCTGGGTGACTGAGGAGTGTGGTGTGTTCTCTGTGTCTGCGTGGGTTTCCGCCAGGTGTCTGTCTGTGAGGAGTGTGGTGTGTTCTCTCTGTATCTGTGTGGGTTTCCTCCGGGTGACTGTCTGTGAGGGGTGTGTGTGTTCTCTCTGTGTCTGCGTGGGTTTCCGCCGGGTGACTGTCTGTGAGGAGTGTGGTGTGTTCTCTCTGTATCTGTGTGGGTTTCCTCCGGGTGACTGTCTGTGAGGGGTGTGTGTGTTCTCCCTGTGTCTGCGTGGGTTTCCTCCCACGCTCCAAAAACACACGTTGGTCGGTGTATTGGAGACTCAAAAGTGTCCGTAGGTGTGAGTGAATATGTGTTCTCCCTCCAGGGTGTGTTCCCAACTTGCACCCAGTGATTCCGGGTAGGCTCCGGACACACCTCCGCTCTGAACTGGATAAAGGTTACAGACAATGAATGAATGGATGGAGTTGCTTTCAGTACACAATCATGCTGACTGCATTAGGAGGAAAGGGTATGAAAAGCTTTATTTTCTTAAGTACTCCTTTAAGTTTTCCAAAGATAAATATTTTCATATTTCCCCTTCTGCTTTATTGCCTTGATGTAATCGAGTCCTTATGCCCACACATGCAGAGACTTAAAGCTTGACAGAGAGGAGGCCAACATGCCGTTACATGACCTCTTGGCTGCTCAGGGAGTGGAACTGCAGGATTTGTGTGTGTTTAGGGTGGTAGCAGAGGCCCCACGGATCTTAGAGCGTGAAAATCATGTTTACCATTGAGACAAGTGCTGTAAATCAGAACCATTTACATATTTAACTTTCATGGATTAAACACTGCAGTTCTAGGCTGTGTGTATGTTGTAGAGTGGGTAATACCTCACTAAGTGCGCACAGAAATACATTACTCAAGCTATAGTTGTCTCGCTGCTCTCTAGAGGGATGTGTCTGTTTGGAGTAGTTCTTTTTTCAGATGTTTGTGTTGGTGTCTTGTAGCCTTACGTGGTCCTGAGTGAGTCGAGTAGGGTCTAAACCGTGGCGTGTAAACCTTGCAGAGCGGTGATTGTCCAGAGAGAGTTGTCACTCTACGCCACGCAACGCAGACGACCAGCACCAATTCTCCATCTGTAAAATCTCCAGCTGCAGCAGAGATCACGTTTGTTTTTATCCGACTCACGACGGCAGCTTGTAAAATTACGCCGTGGTCTTTTGAAGAGGTTCAAACGCTCCTTGGATCGGTGGCCGATGAAAGAATCCAGCGAGAGCTGGACGCTGCAACAAGGAAGGAACAAACTCTACTGATCTGTCTGAACTGATGACGGAGCTGTGTTCAGTCCCAAACAACAACAACAACACGCCAATACACCACGAGTAAACACCACTTAAAGTTACCGCCACCGTTGTTGTGGTTCCAAAGCCCACTGTTCCCCTTAGAGACAGGTTAGAGACGACACCAGATACATGGTACCAACGAGGGACCGACAGCGTGTACAGTCCAGTAGAGACTGGTAGGGTCCAGTAAAGACAGGTAGAGTCAGTAACATGCAGTGGAATGGCACCATAAGGTTAAATAAATCTCAGGCTAAACTAGAGGACCAATGCTGTTAAACAGAGATAACCAGCTTTAAAGGCCTTGTTTATGTTATTAGTGGGGGACTGTTTACTGTATGTTTTCAGTTATAAAGCTTCATAAGACCTGCATTAACTCTTCACATCTACTGGCTTCAGCCTTGCGTCTCTGTAAACATCTGTAAAGGCTTATTGACCACTCACTAACTCTGGAAATAAGCTTTTACAGATGTTTATGTAGGAGTTGTGCAGCATTACAAACACCTACAGTAAACCAGACGTGTCTCTAAACCTTGTGTTGTTTCAGAGTTAGCCAGAAATTTTAAAGCCTTAATTTGTGGATTGCCCTTTAACTCTTTTTTTTTTTTTTTGGAGAGGCTTAACATCAGGCAAAACTGAGATCTCCTGCTTGGGAAGCTGGATCCTACCAGGTTGTGCTGCTCTGCTGCGAGTAGATAATTAAGAAGCCTTTCAAGACCCTTAAAGAGCGGAGGGAGAGTGTGGAGATGATAAATCAGAGTTAATGAGGACTTATGGCTGTGTTGCTGAAGGCCAGAGGGGGAAAGGTTTAGTGCTGGTCAGTGCTAGCATTCCTCGGAGTGATTTCTTGCCAGTGCGCTGCCTGTAGATGGGGTGGTTATGTCAAATATTCACATTTATTAACCCTCTTTTAGCTCAGATCTATTCAGTTAGTGGAGAAATTAAGTTTCTGAAGATTTTTTCCACTGAATGGAACCTAATCGACTCTCTTCCTTTTCCACCGTCCAAATATGGTCCTGGAACCGGGTTCTGTTTCAGTCCCTGTTCTGTTACGGTTTTGTGGACTGATTGTGAGGTGTGAACCCTGCAGAGCACTCACCAGGAAACTCAGAGCTCCAGCACAAACTTACCGCTTGTAAAATCTCTGCAGCTTTCACATTAGTTTTTATCCGACTCACAGCAGCAGCTCGTAACATTCCCCCGAGGGGTTTCTGAAGAGGGTCAAACGCTCCTTGGGTCGGTGTCTGAATAAAATCTCCAGCGAAAGCCAAATGTGTGACAAGAAAAACTGCTCTGTGAAGAACTGGGGGCGGAGCCATGTTCAGTCCAAACAACAACAACAACAACACGCCACACGAGTAAACATCGCCTGACTCTACCACCATTACTCTTTACTTTCACACTGGAACTCAGTCACCAGATAAAAATCCTCATATCTTTTGAGTATGTGTGTGAACAAGGGAGCTAGGAGCTTAACTCTGTTAGACCTGATTGACACTGTGGGATACACACATGGTCAAAGCGATGATATTTTGGAAAATCGGATCAAATTGAAGATATTTTCTGAACAGTATCCTGTGTTTACCTCGTCATCAGCTCAAACACACTGTATTCATCCATCCATCCACTTACTGTAAGCACTTCATCCTGATCAGGGTCATTCACAGAACACACACACTCACCCAGTCACACACACTTACTCACCCAGTCTCTCTCAAACACACACACACATGCGCGCGTTTAGTCACACACTCACCCAGTCACACACACACACACTTACCCAGTCACACACACTTACTTACCCAGTCTCTCACAAACACACACACACACGCGCGCTTAGTCACACACTCACCCAGTCACACACACTTACTCACCCAGTCTCTCATAAACACTCACACACTTACACACCCAGTCACATACACTCACCCAGTCTCTCTCTCTCTCTCTCTCTCTCTCTCTCTCTCTCTCTCTCTCTCTCTCTCTCTCTCTCTCTCTCTCTCTCTCTCTCTCTCTCTCTCTCTCTCTCTCTCTCTCTCTCTCTCTCTCTCTCTCTCTCTCTCTCTCTCTCTCTCTCTCTCTCTCTCTCTCTCTCTCTCTCTCTCTCTCTCTCTCTCTCTCTCACACACACACTTACCCAGTCACACACACTTACTTACCCAGTCTCACACTCACAAACACACACTTACTCACCCAGTCACATACACTCACCCAGTCTCTCTCACACACACACACACACACTCTTACTTATTTACTCACCCAGTCACACACACACACACATGCGTGCGCGCGTGCGCTTAGTCACACATTCACCCAGTCACACACACACTCACTGGCTTTGTTTACATTAGAACTCTGTAATTAAGCAAAAACTTTGGGTGGCATTCTCTCTTTAAACGCAGCACAAATACTTGGTGTTTTCCAGAGAGATGTTTATGAAGTAAACAAACGTGAGACCCTCGGCCGCGCAGCTGTAAACAAAGCTGTGAAAACAGGCTGCTCCTGAGTCTGCACTTACACACAGAGGCCAGAGAAACGTGAGAACGTCTGCCCCCACACTGGAGCTTGTCTCAGGGTCAGGGGCCAAGGCGGCTGCAGATTAACGGAGGTTTAATCACACAGGCTGGGGTTCGGGACTCGGCTGGGAGGGGCAGGGGATTATGGGCCGGGGTGAGGGCACAGGGGTGGGGTAGGGGTCACATTACAGAGGAAAGATTATTTGCTCAAAATTTGCTCTTTAATGAACATCAACAAAATAAAATTGAGACGTGTGATGCTTATGTCCAGTTTTCTACAGCATCCAGAGGGAGTACTCTGTGTTGTCCAGGTGAAACTACAGAGAAATTCCTGAGATATTAATGAGGCACTGAAGAGATATTAAGAAGACATTCCTGAGATATTACTGAGGCGTTCCATGGATATTAAGGAGATGCTAGTGAGGTATAAAGGAAGCACTACTTACATATTAATGAGATATTGAGGAGGAGCTCCAAAGATATTAAAGAGACACTACTGAGATATTAATGAGGTACTGAAGAGATATTAAGGAGACACCTGAGATATTACTGAGGCATTCCACAGATATTAAGGAGATGCTAGTGAGGTATAAAGGAGACACTACTTACTTATTAATGAGATATTGAGGAGGAGCTCCAAAGATGTTAAAGAGACACTACTGAGATATTAAGGAGAAACTGCTGAGACGTTAAGGAGGAACTACAGAGATATTAATCAAATATTACAGCAATGTTTAAAAGACACTACTGAGATATTAAGGAGATACTACTTATTCATTACTGATATATTGAGGAGGAGCTTCAGAGATATTTAGGAGACACTAGAGAGATGTAAAAGAGATCTGTTCAGTTTATTAAAGCGCAGGGATGCTCTGCTTTCCTCTGGAGCTGAAGGAGGGAGGGAGTTTATGGCGGAAGAGTGGTGGAGGCTGATCTGGACGTTGTGTAAACAGGTTAAAGACTTTATTGCTCAGTAGAGTGAGATGTAATGCAGATAAAGAGCCATTGAGATGAGCTGAGTCTTGTTTTACGAGGCGTTATAAGAGTTGTTGTGTTGAACATTAAAGGAAGTTACCCGCTTGACCTCAGGCCAGTTATGCGCTCTATACTTTAGTGTTTTCCCAAATCAGACACTCCCCAATAAACCCAACCAGGTAATAAAGAGCTTAGGGAACATAGCAGCGGTTAAAGGGGACGTCTACGACTGGGGAAATGCAGTTTTAAGCTCTGCATCTTTTAAGGAGGAATGGTGTTTTTGAGCAGAATAACGACAGTTGTTTACACGCGGCTGAAGTGTAACTCATCTGTAAGTTTTTATTTACTGTTTTAATTCCCACAGGGCGTCACAGTGGAGCAGCAGGTAGTGTCACTGTCACAGCTCCAGGGTCCTGGAGGTTGTGGGTTCGTGCCCAGTGATTCCGTGTAGGCTTTGGACCCACCGCTGCCCTGAACTGAATAAGGGCTACAGACAATGAATGAATTATCAAATTTTAGTTTTGTAGCACTGTCAGAAGTGGTGACATTTCCACCTTAAGTGATCTGAAATAAGTCAGTGTTACCCCCCTATGGAGCAGGAATAGAGCAACATCCTCATCTCGGTTGGTGCTTTTCAGCGTTTGGAGTCTCTCCGTTGTCTAAAAACCTCCAGATGGCGTTTCTCTGCCGTGAGCAGAGAGAGAGAAAGCCTAGCACCGGACCCAGACACTTTGTTTTTTTTACCCATTTACAGACACTGGGGCTTCGTAAACACATTAGTGTGGTTTAGAGCATCAGAAAGACTAGGGATGAATAGGAAACATCATCTGAATTTTATAAAAGTGTTTTTTTTTTTGTTAAAATCATGACCTTCATCTTTAAAGTTAAGGTTTCACGAAAACAAAAATCATTAAAGCCTCGTTTATAAACGTGCAGCATTCACCTGGAAAGTGCCCTCACCACACATCAGCTACTAGACAACCCACACAGACACAGGGAGAACACATTCTTCACAGACAGTGTGGTGAACTCAGTACGATATGTGGCTAATGGAAGGCGTGTGTGTTGTGGGGGGGGTGGGGTTTCAGTGAAGTGAGAGAATCAAGTGGAGGTCAGAAAAGAGGAGAAAATCCACTGGGAAAAGAGTTCAAACAGAGGGCAGTCAACACAATGAGCCTGAACTCACTGATCCACCTTAACAGCCGCCTTAAAACACAGCCCAGTGAGGGTCGCCTCCGTCTGACTTTTTTGGAGTGAGTTGCACTCTCTGCTCATATGTGGTTTGAATGTAACTGTCATGTGCTAGAAAACATCACAAATTTACTCAACAAAAATGTCCTAAAAATGCAGTGTTAATGCGCTCTGTTCCCCATCTCTAACAAACCCCCATCTGTAACTGGTCTAAACCTACACTCACACAGACTTTTGGACACAATATTATCCCCAAGAACAGAACAAACCCATCACAGTCTTCTGCAGCTTTTTCCTGATGGAGCTCAGAACCAATGTAGCGCCCAATAAACTCTTCACTTTTCACACCGCTTCATTTTTAGGTGATTTTAAGTTTAATAAAATGACAATTCATTCATTCATTGTCTGTAACCCTTGTCCAGTTCAGGACGACGGTGGGTCTGGAGCCTACCCAGAATCACTGGGTGCAAAGCAGGAACACACCCTGGAGGGGGCGCCAGTCCTTCACAGGGCAACACACACTCACACATTCACTCACATCTATGGACATTTTTGAGTCTCCAATCCATCTACCAATGTGTGTTTTTGGAGCGTGGGAGGAAACCGGAGCACCCAGAGGAAACCCACGCAGACACAGGGAGAACACACCACACTCCTTACAATCGCCCGGAGGAAACCCACGCAGACAGAGAGAGCACACCACACTCCTCACAGACAGTCACCTGGAGGAAACCCACGCAGACACAGGGAGAACACACCACACTCCTCACAGACAGTCACCCGGAGGGAACCCACGCAGACACAGGGAGAACACACCACACTCCTCACAGACAGTCACCCGGAGGAAACCCACGCAGACACAGGGAGAACACACCACACTCCTCACAGACAGTCACCTGGAGGAAACCCACGCAGACACATGGAGAACACACCACACTCCTCACAGACAGTTACCCGGAGGAAACCCACGCAGACACATGGAGAACACACCACACTCCTCACAGACAGTCACCCGGAGGAAACCCATGCAGACACAGGGAGAACACACCACACTCCTCACAGACAGTCACACAGAGGAAACCCATGCAGACACAGGGAGAACACACCACACTCCTCACAGACAGTCACCTGGAGGAAACCCACGCAGACACAAGGAGAACACACCACACTCCTCACAGACAGTCACCCGGAGGAAACCCACGCAGACACATGGAGAACACACCACACTCCTCACAGACAGTTACCCGGAGGAAACCCACGCAGACACATGGAGAACACACCACACTCCTCACAGACAGTCACCCGGAGGAAACCCATGCAGACACAGGGAGAACACACCACACTCCTCACAGACAGTCACCCGGAGGAAACCCATGCAGACACAGGGAGAACACACCACACTCCTCACAGACAGTCACCCGGAGGAAACCCATGCAGACACAGGGAGAACACACCACACTCCTCACAGACAGTCACCCGGAGCGGGACTAGAACCCACAACCTCCAGGACCCTGGAGCTGTGACAGAGACACTACCTGCTGCTCCACTGTGACACCCTAATGACAAAACAGCGATTCAAAATAAGTATAAAAAATATGTTAAAGATATATATCACCAGTCAAAAGTTTGGACACCTTCTCATTCACTGTTTTTTCTTTATTTTATTGTTATTTTCTACATTGTAAATGCATGTGGAAGACATTAAAACTATGAAGGAACACATGGAATTTTGTAGTAAACACAAAGGTGTCAAACAAACCAGAATATGTTTTATACCTTAGACTCTTCACAGCAGATAATAACAGACTTTGACAGAATTATGGAAAAATATAAAAGTGGATTAAAATAGAGCTCTAATAAAAATACAGATCTCATTGGTTGATATGGGATTCCTTTAGAAATGATCCAATACCTCACTGGAAAATGATTCAATCAATTATGATTCTTTAATAAATGATTCAGTTATGTTTGTGTGTGTGTGTGTGTGTGTGTGTGTGTGTGTAAGTGTGTGAGTATGTGTGTGTGTGTGTGAGTGTGTGTAGGGATGGTAGGGGGCTGATTCAGTGAGTTTTATTGTTAAATTGTTCAAATTGTGTAATTTTTCTCTCTTAAAATGTGAAGTTTATTTTTTTCTAAAGGATTAGATTTGGGTTAAAATCTGACAAACATCGTTAAAGTCGAATCAGCACCTTCTGATTAACTTAGATGCACTTTTGCACTCTCTCTCTCTCTCTCTCTCTCCCTCTCTCTCTCCCTCTCTCTCTCTCCCTCTCTATGTGTGTAAAAGGAAAAGAAGGAAAGAGGTCATTATCTCCCTCCTTCAGGTGTGTTTTGGAAGTGTGTGTGTGCATGCGTGTGCGTGTGTGTGTGTGTGTGTGTGTGTGTATGTGTGTTTAACTGAGACTCGGTTCTCTCTTCAACCCGTCATTAGAGCCCAGCTCCAGGCTACGGGAGAGAAATTAGGAAAAAGAAGAAAGGAAGAGTGCACTGGAGAAAGACAGAGATAAGGGGGGGGGGTGAGGGAGGGAGAGGGGCAAGAAGAGGGCAGAGGGAGAGAAAGAAAGATAGGAGTATGAGACAGCGAGGGAGGAAAGGAAAAGAAAGTGTAGGACTGAGAAAACAACAGGAAAGGTGGAGAGACTAAGATAAAGAGGAGTAGAAATAGAAAAGAAAGAAGAAGGACGACAAAGTCAGAGAACAAACACGGGGGGCCTATAGAGAAAAAAAGAAAAAGAAAGAAGGAAAGAGGAGAGAGTAAAAGAGAGCAAGTGGGGAGGAAGAACAGAAAAGGAAACAGAGGGCGAGAAGGAACGCACTCAGAAAGAGGGCGAGAGAAGAGCGAGAGAGGAGGGGTGCAGGTGGAGAGAGGGAGGACAGGAGGAGAGATGGATGAGGTGGATGTGTGGACAGAAGAAAGATGGATGGAGGAAGTGAATAGAGATGGAGTGATAGAGAGAGAGAGGGATGTGAAAGAGGAGAACATAAACACACGGTAGGCTGAAAAGCAAAGACGGACTGATGGAGAAGACTGATAGAGAAAGGTTCTGCAAACAACAAAGACAACTGACAAACTGACGGAGGGAGGGATGGAGTGATGGAGTGATGGGGCAGAGAGATAGAGGCCGGCCTGTGGGTAGAAATGTGGAAATGGTGCCTGAAGACTGTACTTTAATGAGAGATGTCTGTACACTACGTGTGTATTTATAGCTTTGTGGGGTCCTACGCCCCTGGCCTCATTAGAACATGAACATCGTGGGGACGTCAGAGTCGGATCTCCACCAGGGCAGCGTACTTGTTCACACTTGGGTCTGGTGTGGAATTCAGATGTAGGACTCTCCTCTTTCTCTTACTCTCTTTATTTCTCTCCAGCTGTCCTCTGTTTAATCTCTCTCTCTCTCTCTCTCTCTCTCTCTCTCTCTCTCTCTCTCTCTCTCTCTAACAGGACAGCTCTGTGTCTCTTATCTCTTGTGGTGTTCCCTAATGGATGGGCATTCACTCAAAGGTCACACACACACACACACACACACACACACACACATACATACACACACACTATGTCAACACTCAAAGAGACTGCACAGTGATACACACACACACACACACACACACACACCCAGAGTCAACAGTAAAGCACAAGGGACTATCTCCTGACAACTGTGAGGGGAAAAAAGAGGTGAAAAGAGAGAGAGAGAGAGAGAAAGAGAGAGATAATGACAGCGCTGAAGTAGCCCACTGAGACATCTCCAGCTTTATCTGTGCAAAAGACGGAAGGATGCCATTGCTGTCTCTCTCTCTCTCTCTCTCCCTCTGAGAAACTCTCAAATACGGTTTGTACAAAATAAAAAAGACCCCTTCTAAAACCCCCAGAAACCCCCTCTGTAACCAGCCCGTCTCGGAGGACCTGACGTCACTGACACCGCTCTGCTCTCAGCCCCTGAGTGACCCCTCACCTGTGTATCTTTAGCATCAGCATCAATCAGAACACACATCTCATCCGAGGAGGGCTGCTTCCAATAAACACCCATTTACAGCCGACACACTCGGGCCGTAAAGCTGCAGCAGGGTCACATTTATAAAGACGTCCAGATCTGACCCAATCTCTCTGGAGATAAACTTACAGAGTTAATATTTAAACCAAACAATCATCTTTCTAAACTGTGATCTGAAGGCATACATAAGGTTTTTAATGTAAAATATTTCAAGTGCAAATAAAAATGTGAGTAATTAGTAAACTCACTCTTTCGCATTACAGGAGACGTCTATGATTGTGGGGAAAAGCAGTTCTAATTGCCACGTCTTTTAAGGTGGAATGGTGTGTTTGAAGGGAATAAGGACTGTATCTTGTTGATGTCTGAAGTGTAAATTGTCTGTAAGTGTTTATTCACTGTTTGAATTCCCACAGAAACTCATGTGTAACTCCAGCTGTTTAGTTTTGTAGCATGTTCGCTCTATGTTTACTTTCATGCAGTTAGTGCTCTCCTGAATTTAGAGTCAGTTCCACCTTAAGTAATGTAACTGTAACATCAGAAATAAGTCAGTGTTACCCCCCTATGGAGCAGGAATAGAGCAACATCCTCATCTTGGTTTGGAGTTTCTCCGTTGTCTAAAAACCTCCAGATGATGTTTCTCTGCCGTGAGCAGAGAGAGAGAAAGCCTAGCACCGGACCCAGACACTGTTTTTTTACCCATTTACAGACACTGGGGCTTTGTAAACACATCAGAGCGGTTTCCAGAGCAAACCGACTGCAGAGCAGCACATGGAGAGGAGACTCACTCAGAGCTTTATTCACAGGGTTTCTTAATACAATCGTGAACGTGGTCTTTAACTCACGCGTCTCTGGGCCATACGGTTACGATTCAGAGAGCTGCAGTAAAACTCAAAACTCCCCACACAAGGAAATCTACTCTTAGATAACTCGTGTAACTCACATTTTTATTTGCACTTGAATAATGAAAAACCTCATATACGCCTTGAGACCACAGTTTAGAAACTTTATCTTATTTCTAACTCTTATCTTATCTAACTCTTTATCTTAATTCTAACTCTGAATAAAATGACCAGCATTGTCCTGTTGAGTAGCATCTCTCTCTACGCTACGTTCAGAATCTCATTCATTTGTATTATTACTGTTCATGTGAATTCAGTGTCCCTTGTTGGAAACATGGTGTTAATAACGAAACACAAACCAAGCAAAGATGTGTTTACTAAAGATAATAAGTCCTTCAACACTTTCACTAGTCCTGAGATCTATATATATTTCCCTAACCAGCGAAATGTTAAAAAAAGCACATTTACAGTGGTCCCAGAGCGGAGCCCTGAGGAACACCATCTACTTTCAGTCAGGAAATTTCACCTGGGTCATTCGTATCACAGTTATATTACATTTCACAAAAGAGGAAACATGACCTGGGGTTAGTTTGTGTCTTTTAGATCCCCCAGAAGGGAAGACATCCAACTCCTTTAAGAACAACAACAACAGCAGCAACAACCGCCATAACTGTAACAATAAAAATAATAACAAGGAATACTGGAAGCCTCAGAGTTATGTAAACCGTAAACATCTGTGAATCTGATACGTGGTATAGAAAATGAACTGAGCTTCACTGAGTTTCCTGTTGCTGCCGACATGTGATTTCTGGTGAAACAGGAATGATATCTGCCCCAGAACTGAGCCCTGAGGAACACCACCTGCTCTTCTATCAGGATGTGTTCGCCTGGGTGCGGTTTGGATAGATCAGATCTCTCAGAGGAAGAAATGAAGGAGGAAGATATCGGGTTACTCTGTTTTTCTTTCAGATGCCGGTGAACACAACTGTACATAAACAACAACAACAACAACACACAAAAACACAAGCAGGAGGAAAAGAAGGAGTTTATCCTAGAATAGCGTTCCTGCGCCGAGATGGCTAATCCATGTGGGTCCTGACCTACTTCTTCACAGAAATGAAGAGGTGTGTGTGTTTTTAGGTGTGCATGAGAGAGAGAGAGAGAGAGAGAGAGAGAGAGAGAGAGAGAGAGAGAATGTGTTGTGTGCCGAGTAACATTGGAACAAATAAAGAAGTGAATAAATAAACGTATACGGCATTTAAACTCTAAACAGGGGATTATTATACTTCAAATTAATTGATGGATTATTAATGTATAAATATTCATTTTGATTTGTGTTAATAAATACTTGCATTAATGATATTAATAATAACATTAACCCTCAAGTCCTAGCTGTGCGAGTGACTTATTGAAAAATCCCTATTGTATTATCAGCTCTGTAAAAGTGTATATGATTAATCACTATTAACATTCATGCTGTATGGCAACATATGAATATTCACGTTGCATTAGTATTGTCCAATATAACGCACTATTAATATCCACTGTGTATTCATGTAAATTAAATAATTCCCCATTAGCATTCATCTTATTTGTGTGTGTATAAATATCCTCTATTAATATTCATGTTGTAGTAATATATATTAATATTAGCCATTGCTGTTTACCTTGTATTAATGTACATTAATATTCATGCCACATTAGTGTAAATGAGTGTACATTAATATTGCTTATGAATATTCATGATGCGTACGTATCTCCTGAACAGTGGAGGGATGGACAGAGAGGTGGAAGGAGACGAGTGTGTGATTTCGGAAGAAGGTGACGTCTAGCTATTGTTTTGTCTTCTCTGAGGCAGTTGTGTGACAGGAGGTGGTGAGAAGGGCATTGTTTTACACACACACACACTCACACACACACACACACACACACAACCTCCTGAGGAATGTGCTTTGTTTTCTTTTTAAAGATAAAAGTCCCACACTCTTTTACACGCACACACACGCGCGCGCACACACACACACATCCTCAGACACCTCCAGTCCCCTGACACAAACCAGACGAGCCCCAAACGGCTCACAAAGGTACAAAAAAAAAGTAAAAATAAAGCGCAGAATTTACCAAAACTCCTCAGTCTCTTCACCCAGCGTGAACATTTCTGCACGGCATCAATCAAACGCTGAGGGTTTCTTTGTGCTACTTTCACAATATGCAGAAAAACAATGACTAAAATAACTAGAAGACTGTGGGACGCTGTTCGGTTCCATTGGAATGTGGAAATAAGGCCATTATTAGAGTGAAGACGAGGGGAATGTAATAAAGAAAAGGAAGATCCAGGGAAAATTGTGGATGAAATTTATAGAAAAGGTAAGACTTTGGCCAAATTTAGCAGATCCTCCAAGTCTCCAGCTGTAGACAAGAGAACTCCAGAATATTCTTTTTTTTAAAGCAGAGCTTCACGTAAATGACTGAGTGGTGATATTTGTGAAAATACTGGATCTTTAAATTACTTCTAAATAATAACTTCACTTAAAGAGACGGACTGGGTTCCAGGGGAAAGACTTGGGAACTGAAACACTCCTTTAAAGATGTACATACATGAGGGGTGTGTGTGTGTGTGTTTCACCTTGTAGAAGCTCAGAATCCCACTGTGAGAGCAGTGTGGGTGACAGTGATTAATATGTTTACACACACTCTCTTTCTCT
Source organism: Hoplias malabaricus (assembly GCF_029633855.1). Lineage (NCBI taxonomy): Eukaryota > Metazoa > Chordata > Actinopteri > Characiformes > Erythrinidae > Hoplias > Hoplias malabaricus. The sequence continues at coordinate 24,053 of NW_027101090.1, read as the reverse complement.
CTCGCTCTCTCTCTCTCTCACACACACACACACACACACACACACACACTTACACACAATGGCCAATTTCTGAGTCAGACAGACATTCTATATATATATATAAAGAGAGAGAGAGAGAGAGAGAGAGAGAGAGAGAGAGAGAGAAAGACACATATAGAGACTGAGTGAGAGAAAGTGTGAGAGAGAGAGTGATTCTTGTCACATGTAGACAGCTGGCTATAATGAGACAATAGAGAAGACAGAGAAGAGAAAAAGACACGAGAGACAGAGACAGGCACAGAGAATACTGCTCTCCTGTTGGTCAGGCCCTCAGGAGCCAAACTAAAGGCCTAAAGTATTACATTCACATGACCCCCACAGGCCAGAGGGGGCGCCGTGTAACTACATGTGTAACTTATAGAGAGCGAGAATGAGAGAGAACAGGGAAAAAAACAGAGAAGAGAATTAAACTCGAAAGAAGGAAACGAGAGAGAAAGAGCAAGAGAAAGTGAGAGACAGAGAGGGGGGGGGAGTCTGGTGAAACAGGAGAAGTACAGTGTGCGATCAGAAGGAAAAAAGTAGGAAATGTAGAAGAAAGAAAAAGAAAAGAAAGAGTGAGGGAAGGTTAGAGAGTGAGGTGAAGGACGGATGGAGAGTCTCAGGAGCCAAAGCTGGTCTTTAAAGGAGGGATTGGAGGGAAGGAGGGATGTCTTCAGGGAAGAGAGAGAGAGAGAGAGAGAGAGAGAGAGAGAGAGAGAGAGACAGGAGGAGGGGGAGGAATAGATCCTTGTTCCCAGAAAGCCCTCTGCTCTCGTCCCAGTGAAGGTCAGAGAGTCCACAGAGAAACACTGAGACCACGTTCTGCCCAGAAATCACATCAAACCGAGACAATTACCAGCCCCTGTGAGACATACAGGTGTGTGTGTGTGTGTGTGTAAAATCAGAACTGCATACACACACAGGTTACAGTTAAAAGGATTTAGAAATATAGAGGGGGGAGAGAAAGAATGAATGAGGGAGTTAAGAGGAAAAAGAGAGAGGGGGATGAATGAGGGAATGAAGGAGAGAGTGAGAGACAGGGAACAAGGGAGTAAAGAAGATTGAAAGAGAGTACGAATGAAGGAGTGAAGAGGAAAAAGAGAAAGGCAGAGATAGGGGATGAAAGAGAGAGAGAGAGAGAAAGAGAGAGAGAGAGAGAGAGAGAATGAGTGAGTGAAGGAGAGAGAGAGAACCAGGATGAATGAGAGTGAAGGAGAGAGAGTGAGAAAGAGAGAGAGAAAGAGGGAATGAAAGAGAGAGAGGTGGTGAAGGAGAGACAGAGAGAGAGAGAGAGAGGTGGTGTTGGTGGTGTAAATCTTTATTGTGAAGTAAACACAGATTACACTGACACAGTAAAGAACTGAAACTCATTTTTACATAAAGCCAGATATTTCTATACACCAGTAAAAGAAAGGCAACAGAATATTAATATTAATAACAATAACGGTAATAATCATCGTCCTCGTTTTCTCCCTGTTTGGTGATTAAAGATCTCCAATGTGAAGACCCCCACTCGTCCTCTGACCACCCCCCTCTCCGCGCTGGAGCTCACTGACAGCCAAAGTGTTCGGACACGGTCAGCGCCAGACAGAAATCTGCTTCTGAAACGTCTCACTACACAAATTATTAGAGGAAATTATTTCACCCAAGCAGCTGATTGGCTGAGGTTTACTGGTATGCATTAGCACAAGCAGCTGCTTTGTGTAGGCCTACGTTAGCGCAGGCAGCTGGCTTGTGTAGGTCTGCGTTAGCGCAGGCAGGGCTTTTATGTAGGACTGCGTTAGCGCAGGCAGGGCTTTTATGTAGGACTGCGTTAGCGCAGACAGGGCTTAGTGTAGGTCAATGTTAGTGCAGGCAGCTGCTTTGTGTAGGTCTGTGCTAGCGCAGGCAGGGCTTAGTGTAGGTCTGTGTTAGCGCAGGCAGGGCTTGTATTCAGGGGTCGTATCCTGTACATTTATCTGTTTAAGGGTTAACATTGCCCTATGAAGTAAGGAGCAAAACCGAGGACCTACAGAGTCTCGCACAAACGTCTTTTAAAAACTTGAAAAACTGGGCCTTGTTTATATCGAGCAGATGCAGATTTCTGTCTCTGTCTGCACGGGTATTTGTGTGTGTGTGTGTGTGTGTGTGTGTCACTTCATGTAACACAAGCCACAATCATCACCGGATCAAAATGCTGCTCTTTTACAAACACACTGCCACCAAAATTATCGGGACATCGTCCTTTTTCTGTGAAGTAATGTTTTTCTTGAGGAAAAAGAGTGAAGAGTAAAAGAGTAAAAGAGTGAAATGGGACGCTATAGAGCAGCTGCACATAAGCCTAAAGTTAACATGCCCAATGCCAAGTGTCCACCAGAGGGGTGTGAAGCCCTCAGTGCTGCGGAACAATGGCGCTCCATCCAGCACCTTATTTAGGATCGTCTGGGGTCCAGATATTATCATTCAGCACCACTACATGATCTCACCAACATTCACGTGGCTCAGCACCATCAAATCCTCACGGCACACGCTCCAACATCCAGAACACACTCCAGATTAATGCCCTGTTTGACCAGAAAGTGTCCGAATACTTTTGGCCATGTAGCGTGTCTCCAAACTTTTTGAGAGGCAGCATATGAACAAGTGCTAATGTGATACAGACAAGATGCTTTTGCAGGTGATGGGCACATGATAACACACACTCACACGCACATGTGCGCACACACACACACACACCCACACACACTCACACTCACTCTTTGCGTGCTCAGACAAGGATGAAAACAAACCCCATTTAAAAAAAAAAAAGAAGAATCACAGATTACAATCAAATAATTTCCTGACGAGACTCGTCCGTTAAAAAGCTCACATTCCTCTTTACTTCTCAGTCTTTTCTCTTTCTCCACATCATTCGCTCCATTAGAAAAATACTCTCCTGGAAACACTTTACACTCATAAAAGTCCTGGGATTGGCATCTTGACTCATTATTGATTTCTCTTTCCCTTTCTATGTGGCTTTAACCCTAGCTTTAGCCTTAGCCTTAGCTTTAGCCTTAGCCTTAGCCTTAGCTTTAGCCACTCATTCGCGCTCCACACGTCTTCTGTGTTTTTGTCCTATTTCTTTTATTTCTTTTTTGGCACAGTCCTCTTTCTGCGACGTCCACAGTCAACAGCAGGAAGTAATTCGGTTCCTAAAAGCACCACAAAGTCTCTGATTGGTCGCTTCAGTAAAAAGGGGCGTCTCCCTCTCCCCGGAACACTGGAAGCAAATGAGAGCTCCTGATTGGTCAGGACACAGGAAGAGCTTCTCCAGTCTCAAGTCTTGTGTTTATTGTCTTTATGTGTGTGTGTGTGTGTGTGTGTGTGTGTGCGTGCGTGCTTTTGTGTGTTAACTGTGTGTGTGTTCAGTACATAATGTTATTTGGACTTTTATTCTGGACTCTAAGAGCCTGAATGCTGGAGAGGATTTTCTTCTGGTGACCAGCCAGAGTGACCCCCAACCGCAGGAGATCCCTGAAAGAGAGAGAGAGAGAGAGAATGTTTTGTTATTCTTCTAAATTCCTACAGCTCGTGTAAAAGCTGTAGATGCTGACATATCAACATACACATTTAGTAAAGAGCAACACCGGTGCCAGGTGTGTGTGTGTGTGTGTGTGTGGACTGAGTGTTGATTGTAATGCTATATAAGTGTAACAACATATAAATAAATAAACGTACGAACAAATGTATGTTGTGTGTTTGTTAGTAAAGAGAGTGTGTGTGCTGTGTGCTGTGTTTGTGTTGTTATGAATGAATGAATGAATGAATGAATGAGTGAATGAGTAGACTCACTCTGTGCTGATGTGAGCGAGCAGCTGGATGGAGGTGTACCCGGCCTGGAGGAAACTCTCCTCGTATCTCTCCATCTTGATCGCCCGCAGCCACTCGCCCACGGAGCTGCAGGACGCTGGGGTTGGGGGGGAGCGCTGGTCCAGGAGGGGGTGGGATGGACTGAGAGAGAGAGAGAAGTTTTATTAGTGTTAATCATTCATTCATTCATTCATTCATTCATTGTCTGTAACCCTTATCCAGTTCAGGGCGGCGGTGGGTCCGGAGCCTACCCAGAATCACTGGGCGCAAGGCAGGAACACACCCTGGAGGGGGCGCCAGTCCTTCACAGGGCGACACACACTCACACATTCACTCACACACTCACACCTACGGACACTTTTGAGTCACCAATCACCTACCAACGTGTTAGAATTAATCATTAAATTAATCACACATTAAATATACGATATTCCCCTCATTTCTCATCTGAAGCACTAGCAAAGTCCAGTGAGAAGGAGGAGAGCCGCTGAGAACAGAGTGACACACAGAACGAGAGATTAAAGCATGCACGGAGTACAAGAATGTCTCCCCCTGCAGCCAATGAGAGAAGCCTGTCTGTGTTTGATTGACAGACAGCTGCAGGAAAAGAAGGCAGGGCCACACTGTGGGTAATTGACAGGCGGCTAAACCCAGCAGCAGGGGGCGTGTCTACAGGAGCTTTGATTGACAGGTGCTCATGCTGAGAGCAAAGGAGAGAAACCTAATGGACAAGAGGGTCATGCTGAGTGGACCAAGGTGAGGCTAATGAGTGAACTCACAGCTGATGAAGGAGTGAGGGAGGGGCGGGACTTAAGGCAGAACACTAAGTAACAGGGGTTTGATTGACAGGGGACCATGCTGGGAAAGACAAGGGGAAGAATTTCCAAAATTTCCAGTAGAATATCTACAGGAAATACTCTCCGTTCTCCGGAGACGCCTTTGATTTTATTGTTTGTGTTCAGTCGGTTGAAAGGTAAAATGTTGTGTAAATAAATGTTAAATTTGACTCTAATGTTAACCAGGAGTGCCTTATATTTCTGTATTTTATAAATGTGTTTCAGCATCAGCCCAGAATTCCCATATCACTGCATCCCTGCTCCAGAGACAAAACCTAGTATCTCCGCTGTTGTTAGAGTGTGTTTACCTTTGTTTCTTGGAGATATGAGGTTTAGTCCCGACAGTGGTGACATTTCTGCTACAGCTGTTAGTTATGATAAGGTCTGTGTCGGTGTCAGACTCCTTCCAGTGAAGGCCTTTCGTAAGAAGAGATAATGTCCCCACAAATACCTAACGTTCATGTTTTTGTGAACTTGTGGGGACTGAGATTTTACAGAGAAACACACACACACTCTGACTCACCCGGCTCCGTCGTGGGCGGTGATTTTGAGGGACGCTGGGTTTCGGATCAGTTTGTCGAGGGCGGAGACGATGTTGTTGAAGCGCGGCCGAGCCGTTCGCTCTTTCTGCCAACAGTCCAACATCAGCTGGTGCAGGTGGGTGGGGCACTCGGGAGGGGGGGGCAGGCGGTAATCCTGCTCTATGGCGTTAATTACCTATAGAGATAACACACACACAAACATAAGCATGTTACAGACAACATAATCCTGCTCTATAGCAATTATCACCTACAGAGGAAACTTATAAACATATGTGAAACTCACACACATACAGACACATACAGACACACACACACACACACACACACACACACACACACACACACACACACTTACATCCTGGTTGCTCATGTCCCAGTAGGGTCTCTCTCCGAATGACATCACTTCCCACATGACGATGCCGTAGCTCCACACATCAGAAGCAGAGGTGAATTTCCGGAAGGCGATCGCCTCCGGAGCTGTCCATCGGATTGGGATTTTACCGCCCTGAGAAAACGACGAGAGAGAGAGAGAGAGATGGATTAACCCCAGAGAAACGGCAGGTAAACAACAGAAAGAAGCGACACGCCTGGGTTTACAGGCTACAATCTTAAGTAGTAGAGGGTCCTGACATTTCACATAATCAAACACACACACACACACACACAACAATACACTCTCTTTCAGACCCTGTGTGTGTGTGTGTGTGTGTGCAGACTCACCAGAGAGCTGGTGTACGTGGGGTCGGAGGAGTTTTCCTGCAGGAATCGCGACAGGCCGAAGTCGGACACTTTACAGACCAGGTTACTGTTCACCAGGATGTTCCGTGCCGCCAGGTCCCGATGGACGTAACTCATCTCAGACAAATACTTCATCCCACTCGCTATTCCCCTCAGCATTCCCACCAACTGGATCGGAGTGAACTGACCGTCGTTCAGCTACAGAGAGAGAGAGAGAGAGAGAGAGAGAGAGAGAGAGAGAGAGAGATTAATGTATTTATTATTTTAATGCTTTGGCAACACATTACATTCATTGGATTGTGCTGAATTGAGGGAGAGAGAGAGAGAGAGATGGGGAACAGAGCGAGAGTGGGGGATTGAGAGGGAGAGAATAGGAGCAGTGGGAAAGAGCGAGAATGAAAACAGAAAAAAACAGGTAGGGGAAAGTGAGAGATATGAGGAGAACAAGAATGAGAAAGAGGAAGAGCAGAGGAACAGACTGGATGAGAGACGTGCAGAGAAGGGAAAAGAGAGAAAGAGAGAGAAGGAAAGGGAGAGAGATGGGAAGAGGGAGAGGTGATAGGGAGTGGGAAAGTGGAGGAACAGACGAGAAACAAAAGGAGAAAAAACTGGGGAGGGAGGGGGAGGAGAGAGTCGGGAAATGACAGAGAGAAAAGGGTGAAGAGAGGATAGAGATGGAGTGAGAGAGTGAGAGAGTGGTGGAGCAGGATTAATACATTTATATGACAATGAGTGAATGAGAGTTTTGAAGGCTAGAGTCTACCGACAGAGACGAAGACACGGGGGACAGAGAGAGACAGAGCGACAGAGAGACAGAGCGACAGATGGATGGACAGATTGACAGACTTTTAGAAGGAAGGCAGCAGAAGAGAACAGAACATTCCCTAAAAATAACACACACACACACACACACACAGATAAAGGCACAGAGTGTTAAAAGTAAACACACACACACTGTGAGTGAGACTCTTAAAGGGGCAGATGTTTTCTGAGCTCTGACTTTAAAGGTGCCATAAGTAATTTTCTCCATTGATTCCATGTTATTAAACAGCATTTACACTGACACCCTGTGGCCTGGATGTATCAGGGATTCTGCACTAATTCTGATCTGCAGTACTTCATTCTGAACTAAAACTTCAAACAGGACCACCCCCATGTGTTGACCCGCTCTGTGGAGCATAAACTGAATCATTCAGGGACTGCAGAGCTGTTTGTCTGTTCACATCATCTAAAAATAATAATAATAATAATAATAATAATAATAATAATAATAGAAATTGGTGGTCAAATTTAATGACACCAACAATTTAATGACTGCTCTATTACAGCGTCTGACTGTGTTTTATTATTTGTAAAAAGTTATGAAGCACTTTCTGTGTGGCATACAACTGGAATTCAAAATTCAAACACCTCACCCACTCTTTTGTCATTTTACTTTCATTAAAAAATCACCTAAAAATGAAGCCGTGTGAAAAGTGAAGAGTTTATTGGCACTGCATTCGTTCTGAGCTCCATCAGGAAAAAGCTGCAGAAGACTGTGATGGGTTTGTTCTGTTCTTGGGGATAATACTGTGTCCAAAAGTCCGTGTGAGTGTGGGTTTAGACCAGTTACAGAAGGAGTCAGTGTCAGAGATCGGGAGAGTAGTGTAATAAATGCCATGTTCACGATTTTGGTCTAAAACCCCTGTGTATAAAGCTCTGAGTGTGTCTCCTCTCCATGTGCTGCTCTGCAGTCGGTTTGCTCTGGAAACCGCTCTAATGTGTTTACGAAGCTCCAGTGTCTGTAAATGGGTAAAAAACAGTGTCTGGGTCCGGTGCTAGGCTTTCTCTCTCTCTGCTCACGGCAGAGAAACGCCATCTGGAGGTTTTTAGACAACGGAGAGACTCCAAACGCTGAAAAGCACCAACCGAGATGAGGATGTTGCCCTATTCCTGCTCCATAGGGGGGTAACACTGACTTATTTCTGCTGTTACAGTTACATTACTTAAGGTGGAACTGACTCTAAACTCAGGAGAGCGCTAACTGCATGAAAGTAAACACAAGAAAAGTGAAAGTGGAATGGAAAAGTGATACAAAACTAAACAGCTCAAGTTTCTGTGGTGATTCAAACAGACAAGTTACACTTCAAACAACAGTGGTTTTTCTCCTCATACACACTGTTCCAGCTCAAAAGAGGCGGAGCTTCTGAGCTTCAACAAACCAGAGAGAACTGCAAGTCCCCAGAGTCATAGATGCTACCTTTAATACTTCATGTTTAGGTTATTTATTGTTGAAGAAGAAGGACAATAGTGATGTTACTACCACACAACACTTACCAATGATGTGAAATAACAGAAGAGCAGAAGAATGTTTGAATATTGATTTAGAAATATACACTACACAATAACCCTTTAAAAGGTGTACACTGTCTGTGATGGTAACCAAAAGGAGCCGTACCCGGAGGAAGGAGTCCAGCGCCCCGTTCTCCATGAACTCGGTTATGATCATGACGGGGCAGCTGGCCGTGATGATGCCCTCCAAGTGGATGATGTTCGGATGCTGGAACTGCCCCATGATGGACGCCTCAGAGAGGAAGTCCCGCCTCTGTTTGTCCGTGTATCCGCCCTTCAGTGTCTTTATGGCCACGTAGTTCTCCTTTTTCCCGGGAATACGCAACCGGCCCCGGCACACCTCCCCGAATTCACCTGTTCAAACAAGAAAAACAGCTGGCATCAGCTTTCATAAACATCTGTATATACAGACCAGGTGTGTGGAACAGTGGAACTGTGTTCTCTGGAGTGACGGGGTTCCTCTGGTGTGTGGAACAGTGGAACTGTGTTCTCTGGAGTGATGGAGTTCCTCTGGTGTGTGGAACAGTGGAACTGTGTTCTCTGGAGTGATGGCGTTCCTCTGGTGTGTGGAACAGTGGAACTGTGTTCTCTGGAGTGATGGCGTTCCTCTGGTGTGTGGAACAGTGGAACTGTGTTCTCTGGAGTGATGGCGTTCCTCTGGTGTGTGGAACAGTGGAACTGTGTTCTCTGGAGTGATGGCGTTCCTCTGGTGTGTGGAACAGTGGAACTGTGTTCTCTGGAGTGATGGCGTTCCTCTGGTGTGTGGAACAGTGGGACTGTGTTCTCTGGAGTGATGGCGTTCCTCTGGTGTGTGGAACAGTGGAACTGTGTTCTCTGGAGTGATGGCGTTCCTCTGGTGTGTGGAACAGTGGAACTGTGTTCTCTGGAGTGATGGCGTTCCTCTGGTGTGTGGAACAGTGGAACTGTGTTCTCTGGAGTGATGGCGTTCCTCTGGTGTGTGGAATAGTGGAACTGTGGTCTCTGGAGCGATGGAATTCCTCTGGTGTGTGCAACAGTGGAACTGTGTTCTCTGGAGTGACGGGATTCCTCTGGTGTGTGGAACAGTGGAACTGTGGTCTCTGGAGTGATGGCGTTCCTCTGGTGTGTGGAACAGTGGAACTGTGGTCTCTGGAGCGATGGAGTTCCTCTGGTGTGTGGAACAGTGGAACTGTGTTCTCTGGAGTGATGGGATTCCTCTGGTGTGTGGAACAGTGGAACTGTGTTCTCTGGAGTGATGGAGTTCCTCTGGGGTAAGTTGAAGTGGTGAGTTTGATCCAGAACTAATCCCCAACACCAGCCCCTGACTTGGTAGCTGTGTCAGATCCTCACATCTATGTTCGTGTATCTACAATAAAGCCTTTCTCAGGAGAGTGCAGTTGTCTTCATTAGCGCAGTTTAGCTTCGGCGTGTGAACACACGAGTTTCAAACACCACCCCAGGTGATTAAGAGTGAGATACGTGTGTGTGTGTGTGTGTGCGTGTGATGGTAATCCAATCTTACTCCAATCGTCGCCATAGCAACATAACACAGATCACACCCTCCTCCGCTGCGCCCTCCGCGTGACGGACCCAGCACAATGCTCTCACTGTGGGCCGTGGAGGTGGAGGATCAACAAAGCCTGACTCAGTTAATCTCAGGATTAACGTCTCATCTTGAAAGAGCCGCTAAAGAAAGAGACACACGTTCCACAGAGTCCTCAGAGGGACAGGAATACAAGCGCACATCGCTCACATCTGAACACTGAGGGAGCGCCTGGGTTTAGTGGAGAGGGCTTAGTTGGAGATTTATTGAGTTTCTCTGGAGACGAATATGTTAAGTTGGAGAATGATGGGGTTTGGTGGATGCTGTTGGTGTTTGACTGGAGACTGATGGGTTTAGTGGAGAATGGTGGGGTTTAGTGGAGACTGGTGGCATTTGATTTGTGAATGATGGAGAGTGGTGGAATTCGGTTGGAGAACGATGGGGGTTAGTGGAGATTGGTGGGGTTTGATTTAACAATGATGGGGGTTAGTTGAGACTGGTGGCATTTAAATTGAGAATGACGGAGACTGGTGGGATTTGGTTGGAGAACGATGGGGGTTAGTGGAGATTGGTGGGGGTTAGTGAAGATTGGTGAGGTTTGATTTGACAATGATGGGGGTTAGTCGAGACTGGTGGCATTTAATTGGAGAATGACAGAGACTGGTGGAATTTCGTTGGAGAACTATGGGGGTTAGTGGAGATTGATGGGGGTTAGTGGAGATTGGTGGGGTTTGATTTGACAAATGATGGGGGTTAGTCGAGACTAGTGGCATTTAATTGGAGAATGACATAGACTGGTGGAATTTGGTTGAAGAACTATGGGGGTTAGTGGAGATTGATGGGGGTTAGTGGAGATTGGTGGGGTTTGATTTGACAAATGATGGGGGTTAGTCGAGACTGGTGGCATTTAATTGGAGAATGACAGAGACTGGTGGAATTTCGTTGGAGAACTATGGGGGTTAGTGGAGATTGATGGGGGTTAGTGGAGATTGGTGGGATTTGATTTGACAATGATGGGGGTTAGTCGAGACTGGTGGCATTTAATTGGAGAATGACAGAGACTGGTGGAATTTCGTTGGAGAACTATGGGGGTTAGTGGAGATTGATGGGGTTTGATTAGAAAAAGCTAGTGAAACCCACCTGCTCCAATGACCTCCTCGATCTTCACACAGGAGACGTCAATCTCTTTGGCGAATTCTCTCACGGCTTCATTAGGATCCTCATAGGTGAACGGATCAATATACACCTTCACCCCTGAGAGAGAGAGAGAGAGAGAGAGAGAGAGAGAGAGAGAGAGAGAGAACCATGAAAGTGAGAGTGAGGGACCATTACTTTTAGACCTGAAGGAAAGACAAGACACACAGAGGATATATATATATATATATATATATATATGTGTGTGTGTGTGTGTGTGTGTGTGTGTGTTTTCTCACCTTGGCCCATTAGATACTGTCCATTTTTGTCACTCATCTCTGGATCTTTCAGACGATTCTGCTTGCTGCAGACAGATTTCAGACAAACACAGGGCAGCACACTACTGAGTGTCAGCTTTAACAGTTCATCAGTAAAAACCTATCAATACATACACTTTATTTACTCTTTTTCCACTGCTCTGAAAGACAACACCCTAGACGTCACACACAGACAGAGACACCAACCCCGTCCCCCTCCTACCTCTCTTCCTCCCTCTGTCTCTTTTGTACTCCTTCTTTATCCTTCCATCTAATCTCTCCATCTCAGGTAACTTACCCCAATGATTTCATAACAAGCAGATCACAGGGGTTTATGTTTCACATTTCTCAACCTCCCTCACACCTCCTCTCTCTCTCTCTCTCTCTCTCTCTCTCTCTCTCTCTCTCTCTCTCTCTCTCATACACTCCATTCTCTCTCTCTCTCTCTTTCTCTCTCATACACTCCATTCTCTCTCTCTCTCTCTCTCTCTCTCTCTCTCTCTCATACTCCATTCTCTCTCTCTCACACACACACCATTCTCTCTCTCTCTCTCTCACTCCATTTTCTCTCTCTCTCTCTCTCTCTCATACTCCATTCTCTCTCTCTCTCACTCCATTCTCTCTCTCTCATACCCCATTCTCTCTCTCTCTCTCTCTCTCTCTCTCTCTCTCTCTCTCTCTCTCTCTCTCCCTCTCACTAAAATAGCTGGATCTGTCCCACCCTGTACATTCATGGTAGGTCCAGTGAGTGTGTGAGAATATGTGGAAATTAGTACTTCTCTGTGTGTGTGTGTGTGTGTTGCCCAAGGGTCCTGTCTATTGTTCTCCTGATTTGGCTTGTGAAGATGGAGCCGGGAGCACTACATCCTGTCCCACACACACACACAGAGAACTACTCATTTCTCTGTTTCCTTTTAATTTTTCTCTCTTTTCTCTCTCTGTTTCTCTCTTCTCAATTTTGCTCTTTCACTGTCTTGTTGTTTTTACTCTCCCTCTCTCTCTCTCTCACTTTCTTATTCCTTCTCTCTTACCCCTTCCTCTCTCACTTGTTTTAACATCTCTCTCTCTTCCATCCTTTCTCTTTCTGTCTTTTTTCCATTTAGCCACCCCTCCCCCTCTTCTCCCTCATTCCCCTCATCCCTGTCTGCTCTGTCGTTCTTACCGGATGCAGTAGATGGCGATGCCGATGACAGTGATGAGGAGGAGCGTCCCCATGGCGATGAGAACCCCGGTCACAAGAAGAGGGGATGAGGAGTCATCTTCTGAGAGAGAGACAGAGACAGAGGGAGAGGGAGAGAGGGGGGGAGAGAGGGAGAGAGAGGGAGGGGAGGAGAGGGGGAGACTGAGGTTAGTTCAGAAGAAGCTGGAGGAGAAAAATCGATGCTGAGCTCCAAAGCAAAGCTCTTAGGTGACAGAAGTTTTGCTCTGATGAATTACTGCCGACAATCAGCGAAAAATAAAGCCTCAGAGAGAGAGAGAGAGAGAGAGAGAGAGAACATGATCTGTGCATTTGCTACAGTTCCTTAAATCATTTGAGGACTTTTTAAATACGATTTTTTTAAAGAGAAAATAGAGCATCTCCCAGAGGCCACTCAGAGCGGAGTGTCGATGAGATTAGGAACAAGACTAGACCAAGACCACAGGGCTAGAAAACTAGGAAGACTAGACTGGGGGAGAGAAATTATTAACTGGAGAGAGACAGGGGTGATAAATAAGAGACAGGGGAGACACAGTGGAGATGTGTGAGAGTCAGGGAGAGACAGTGGAGATGTGTGAGAGACAGGAGAGAGACATTGGAGATGTGTGAGAGACAGGGGGAGACAGGGGAGTGACAGTGGAGATGTGTGAAAGACAGGGAGAGATGGGAGAGACAGTGGAGATGTGTGGGAGACAGGGAAGGGACAGTGGAGATGTGTGAGAGATGGGGGGACAGGGAGAGACAGTGGAGATGTGTGAGAGACAGGGGAGAGAGACATTGGAAATGTGTGAGAGACAGGGGAGACAGACATTGGAAATGTGTGACAGACAGGGGAGACAGTGGAGATGTGTTAGAGATGGGGGGACAGGGAAGAGACAGTGGAGATGTGTGAGAGACAGGGGAGATGGGAGAGACAGTGGAGATGTGTGAGAGACAGGGAGAGACAGTGGAGATGTGTGAGAGATGGGGGGACAGGGAGAGACAGTGGAGATGTGTGAGAGACAGGGAGAGACAGTGGAGATGTGTGAAAGACAGGGGAGAGGGACATTGGAAATGTGTGAGAGACAGGGGAGATGAGAGAGACAGTGGAGATGTGTGAGAGACAGTGAAGATGTGTGATAGACAGGGAGAGACAGTGGAGATGTGTGAGAGACAGGGGAGAGAGACATTGGAGATGTGTGAGAGACAGGGGGGACAGGGAAGAGACAGTGGAGATGTGTGAGAGACAGGGGAGACGGGAGAGACAGTGGAGATGTGTGAGAGACAGGGAGAGACAGTGGGGATGTGTGAGAGACAGGGAGAGACAGTGGGGATGTGTGAGAGACAGGGGAGAGAGACATTGGAGATGTGTGAGAGACAGGGGAGAGAGACATTGGAGATGTGTGAGAGACGGGGAGACAGGGGAGACAGTGAAGATGTGTGAGAGACAGGGGAGAGACAGTGGAGATGTGTGAGAGACAGGGGAGACAGTGAAGATGTGTGAGAGACAGGGGAGAGACAGTGGAGATGTGTGAGAGACAGGGGAGAGACAGTGGAGATGTGTGAGAGACAGGGGGAGACAGGGGAGATGTGTGAGACACAGGGGGAGACAGGGGACAGTCAGACGCAGGTGTCCTCACCGTCCGGGAGGGTTCTGAAGACGTGGCGGGGCTGAAGCTGCTGAACCCGGCCTGGGTCCGAGCTCGGACCTGAACCTCGTACTGAGTGGCTCTCCTCAGGTCACTGAGCACCACCTGGTTACTATCACTCTCCTTATAACGACACCAGTGCTCATCAGCTCCTCGCTCCTGTAACACACACACACACACACACACACACACACACACACTGTCAGAGCTTCAAATCTGTTTATATTCTTTTCCATTTAAGTTCTTGTTTGCTGTTTAATCACCCCATGTTTATTTGATCTGTTTGATTTCGTTAATTGCTTTGGCAGCGCTCTTATCATCACCAGCGCCAAAAAAATAGACTCACAGATTAACAGAACTGGAAATGAAAAAGGCAGAGAGAGAGAGAGAGACAGAGGGAGAGAGAGGGACAGATACAGAGAAAGAGAGAGAGACAGAGGGAGAGACAGAGAGAGAGACAGAGAGAGAGAGACAGAGGGAGACAGAGAGAGAGACAGAGGGAGACAGAGAGAGAGACAGAGGGAGAGAGAGAGGGACAGAGACAGAGAAAGAGAGAGAGACAGAGGGAGAGAGAGAGAGAGAGAGAACAGAGAGAGAGAGAGAGACAGAGGGAGAGAGAGAGAAAACGATGTTTGCTAGAAGGGAGACTGATAGTAAGGACGTGTTCACACAATAATATTGCTTTCTGAGCTCAAGTGCGTGTGTGTGTGTATACTGGTAACATGTCTTCTTTTTTAAACCTGTTTACACACTCACACGTGGAGACTTGTCTTCCTGCTGGGGATCAGCAGCTGGTTCCCACAATGTAATCAATACATTTTAAGGTGAAGAAATGTTATAAGGTTGGGTTTAAAGCGGTGGTGTGTGTGTGTGTGTGTGTGTGTGTGTGTACCTTCTCACAGTAGCGGAGCTGATACTCCAGTATACTGTAGTGAGGTTGTGCTGGAACGGGCCACTGTAGAGTGAGACTGGACTCTGTAGCTGTGCTCTTCCTGATACCGGACACTAGCACTGGAACTGAAACACACACACACACACAGGTTAAAGATAACCTGATATTTCTAGCATCCACACTGTCACCTCACCCCTCCAGGTGGCGCTCTTTCTGCTGCTGTGTGGCGGTCAGTCTCTCACCGTTTCTGCCCGTGGTGATGTTGGTGCTCTTGGAGGCTGGCCCCTGCTGACTGAGGGCGGAGACCCCATTCAGGGCCTGGACCGTGAAGCTGTAAGTGGTGTGTGGGCGGAGCCCCCAGATGCTGACCCGCCTCCCCCGGATGAAGGTCTGTGCCGGACGGTACGAGATGCTGTCGTCACACGGCGAGCAGACGAGCGTCTCACACACGCTGCACTGCACGCTGTAAAGCACGTCCGAGCGGCCCCCGCTGTCCAGGGGCTCGATCCACTCCAGGGTCAGAGACGTCTCGTTAACATGAGGGAAGACTTCCCGGGGGGCAGAGGGGGGGCCTAGAGAGAGAGAGAGAGATAGAATTAACATTTTTTGCATTCAACATTTACACTGTATATATACACAATGCACACTCTTTTGGTGCTTTCCCACAGCATGATTCCTACTCTTCTCTACTGGACCCTACTGGTCTCTACTGGACCCTACAGGTCTCTACTGGACCCTACTGGTATCGTCTCTAACCCCCGTCTCTAAGGGGAACAGTGGTCTTTGGAAACCGCAACAACGGCGGCAGTAAGGTTAAGCAGTGTTTACTCGTGGTGTATTGGCGTGTTGTTGTTGTTGTTGTTGTTTGGGACTGAACACAGCTCCGTCATCAGTTCAGACAGATCAGTAGAGTTTGTTCCTTCCTTGTTGCAGCGTCCAGCTCTCGCTGGATTTTTTCGTCGGCCACCGATCCAAGGAGCGTTTGAACCTCTTCAAAAGACCACGGCGTAATTTTACGAGTTGCCGTCGTGAGTCAGATAAAAACAAACGTGATCTCTGCTGCAGCGATGGAGTTCCTCTGGAGTGAGTTGGAGTGGTGAGTTTGATCTAATCCCCAACACTAGCCCCTGACCCTCACTGATGATGATGAGGCTGGACTCCATCAGATCCTCACAGCTATGTTCCTGTGTGTCTAGTGTAAAGCCCTCCCAGACGAGCAGGTGTAGAGTAATGAGACACATTACATCTTATATAATATAATCATATAGAATATTAAAACTCTCTCTCTCTCTCTGTGTTGTAATGCTCTCTCGCCCACAGTGTAGTTGAACTATTATATTGGACTCTAAACTGTATTAGCTTTCGTTCTTATTACCTCTCAGGGATTAGCTGGCACTCTAATAAAGAAACCCTGCTTTCATTTCATCACACCACCACATATACGCTCTCTCTAAGTCCTGTGTGTGTGTGTGTGTGTGTGTGTGTGTGTGTGTGTGTGTGGGTGTGTGTGTGTGAGAGATAAAAATCGACTGCAGTGTGATTATCCGTGCACGTGGTAATCTTTTTAAT
>NW_027101090.1:2500-5000 GCF_029633855.1 Hoplias malabaricus | reverse complement strand
CACACACACACACACACAAACTGAATTAATGAGTTACTAGTCTTTAAGAAGTTCTTTGATCTGATTTTGATTAAAATCTTTATTATATTTAAATAGGAAATGATTCAGTTATTGATTCAGATTCTTTGGGAAATGATTCAGCGATTTGATTCAGAATCTTTATGGTTATGTGAAGTCTAATTTGTTACATAAATAATATTTCCTAACATCAGACTGATACATTACACACACACACACACACACACACACACACACACGATAAAACCTGAAGACCCCACATTCACTCTACATATATTAACCTTTACCTTAAGAGCAGAGGCAATATATCCCCCCCCCCCCCACACACACACACACACACACTCTCTCTCTCTCTCTCTCTCACACACACACACACACTCTCTCTCTCTTTCTTACACACACATACACTATCTCTCTCTCTGTCACACACACACACAAATGAGGAAACACGGGTGAATAACGAGTTTGAACAGTGATAGTAAAGTGACACATTTACCTTAATAGAGGAGAGAGAGAGTAATGGAGAGAGAGAGACAGGAAAAGAGAGGGGGGGGCACAGAGGGAAAGAGGGAGAGAGAGAGAGAGGGGGGGGGGGGGGTTGGGCAGAGAGGGTCATTCAATAATTAGCCGGAGCAGGAGTGTGGTATTGTGTGTGAGGAGAGTGAGTACGTGAACAGGATAGGTGGAGAAAGTGTGTGTGTGTGTGTGTGTGTGTAAGATTTGTGTTAGGATAATAAAACAGTAATGCGCTGTTAAATAATTAATTTCTCTCTCTCTCTGCTCGAGAGTTTTGAAGAGGTTTAAAAGCTCCTTGAGCCGATGGCTGACAAAAACGTCCAGTGAAAGCCAAACGTGCAACAAGTACGTGATCTGTGAGAACTGGGGGCGGAGCCATGTTCAGCCCAAAAAACTAAAAGAACACGAGATACACGACGAGTAAACGATGCTGGTTTGATTTTTTTCAAAGCCAGCGATTCCTGAGAGACAGGGTTTTGCGACGTCCGGCTCCATTTCTCAGGGAGCCCTACAAGTGGAAAAGAGACAGAAGCGAGCCGACCCGAGCCGCGTAGAGTCGTGTAGAGCCGGACCCATGTGGAGGAAAAGCACCATATGTCTCTCTCTATGTCTCTCTCTCTCTCTGATGAATCTCACATCTGGACGACATTAACACACAGCTTTCTCTTTAACCAAAACACACTCACTGATTTAAGCATTTTTTTCTGATTAAAGACCCCTTTTCTGCGGTGTGTGTGTGTGTGTGTGTGTGATGTATCTGCTGTGGTTTCACTTTTATAAAAACAGCCTTGATTCCACTCTACGTCAAACAAACTTTAAAGAAACAGATGCTGACAGAAGTCTGTGTGTGTGTGTGTGTGTGTGTGTGTGTGTGTGTGTGTGTGTGTGCATGAGAGAAAGGGGGTATTGGTAGTTTTCTGAAAGAAGTGTGTATCCGTGTGTGTGTGTGTGTGTGTGTAATTATACACATTAGAGGTGGTCACCACACCCTTTTAAACCCCCCCCCATTCTTTTCACTCTTTGTCCCTTAAACTGCCCTCTGCAGCTCTCGACCTTTTAACCTTTCACCTTTTAAAACCAGCACGTCTCTCTTTCTCCATCTTTCTCTCTCTCTGTCCATCTTTCTCTCTCACACGACTTTGATACTGATTCAGAATCTGCTTTTCTTCACATCTCTCTTCCCCTCACGCATTTATTTTCTTCTCCTCCTTCTGCACATTCTCTCTCTCTCTCTCTCTCTCTCTCTCTCTCTCTCTCTCTCTCTCTCTCTCTCTCTCTCTCTCTCTCCTCCCACGCCTAATTGGTCGGGTCATTAGGGTTCCTTTGTGTTGGGCACATCCCCAGCTTGCCGGACACTCTATTGTGTCATTGTTCTAAATGCGTGTGTGTGTGTGTGTGTGTGTGTGTGTGTGTGTGTGTGTCAGAGGTGAACAGTAGTGGGTGTATGTCAAGTGAAAAGTGAATGAATGCTGAGTGAGTAAATGCTGATTGAGTAAAAAAGTAAGTCTTAATATCTCTGCAGTTCCACCTTAACTTCTCTGCAGTGTCTGGACGTGTCTCTCGTCTCCTGTTTGTCTCAGGGACTTTAGGAGAATCACGGTTAAAGCTCCTGAGTCATTAAAGAGAAAGAGTTGAGCAATAAAACTGTCCTCTTCTTTAGTAACTGAGCGTGCGTTTGTGTGTGTGTGTGTGTGTGTGTGTGTGTGTGTGTGTTCTTGCACTCCGGGAGCTGCACTCCCACAGACAGCACAGCTGTTCCGTTTAACATGACAGATGAAAAGAGCCTTTAACATGACCCCCCCCCCAACCCCACTTCACACACACACACACACACACACCGTATATCTATAAGAACATCATTTATCATTAGTACGCTGGAGTAATCCTCCTGAAGCACTGAAGATTTACACTTATCCATTACACACACACACACACACATGTACTGATGAAAAATGGCCCGACTCAT
>NW_027101089.1:25000-47876 GCF_029633855.1 Hoplias malabaricus | reverse complement strand
ACATGTCCGACAGTAGGAGATTACATCTCGATGCATCTTCGGCCAATAAAAATAACGCAAGACTCTCTCTTGGGCTTTACGAATACCCACATGCCCTGCCATGGGTGCTTCATGTGCCAAGCGCAACACTTTCAACCTAAAACTCTTCAGCAACACAATCTGCTCCACAACACTCCAATCTTCAACAGCAGGATGATAAGGAGGCCTCCACTTCCGCATAAGCACTCCCTGATGCATATAGAAGACCTCTGCCGACTCCTCTGTCTCCTCCCGTGTACCAGCCCCCTTACACAATGAGGCCAACTCAGGGTCCTCCTTGAGCTCCTTGATTAAGGTTTCCCTATTAAACTGAGCTGCATCTGATTAACCTAGTTTTCCAAAGAAGGTATCTCCAAGCTCAAATGCTGCCTCCTCCAGCCCTCTCTGTGGAACCACCCCCTTGGGGCGAGACTGGGCACGGGTAACGACACAGGTTGAAAACACCTCAGGATACTCCCTGGCCAAAGCCTCTGTTTCTGGTACCTCACATGGCATGTGACTAATTAAAGGGGTTACCGAAACTTGAACCCCAGCAAGATCATTCCCCAATAGCATAGAAACTCCAGGGACTGGTAATGATGGCACTACTGCTACATTAACATAGCCATTTACCAAGTTAGAGGTTAGGTACACTTTATGCAATGGCATGGCACCAAACAAACTTCCCACACCCTGAAGCAACACTGAAGAGTCATTGAAACTGGCTAATCACGAACCCCTTGTAACAACAAGGACTGAACTGCACCAGTGTCCCTGAAAATTTTAATTTTGGTTTCTGGCTCCCCAGAACCAATGGACACTGTACAGCAGGAGACAAACCCATCATACAGAGAGGGGGTTATTTCAGACTCAGGATCCACACAACTAATAGTCCTCTCTGAACCAACTACCAATGCCACAGATTTTGAAGAGTCAGTATAAGACCCACGTCTGCACTTCTGCAGAACTGGACAACCTGATTTTATATGGCCAGGTTTTCTACAATAATGGCAGATTATTTCTCCCGAGGGAGTAGAATTTACAGGTTTTTGAAGTTGACTATGAGGTTTAGAGCCAGATGGCCCTTCCCTATGACTTTTAGTCTCTGCTGATTTAACCTCTATATTAGCCTTTCTCCAACCACTGATCTCTCTTTCACTCTCGACTCCTTATGGGTAAATTCGTAAGTATCTGCCATCATAGCAGCCTTTTTAACTTCAGTCGCCCCATGCTCCTGAATGTACACTTCCTAAAGAACAGGTAGACTATTTTTAAACTGTTCCATAAGAACAAGCTGTTTTAAATCTGCAAAAGTATAAACTTCACATGCTTTCGTTCAAACACTGCCTCCTGCTGCCTAGCTACATCCAAATAGGTTTCCGCTAGCTTACGTCTAAGAGAACGGAATTTGTGCCTGTAAGTTTCTGGCACAACTTCATAGGCATTCTTCACTGCCGTTTTCACCGTGTCATACTCCATGGAGTGTGCAGAATTCAAAGCTGCATAAGCCTCCCGAGCTTTCCCCTACAGGACACTCTGAACCAAAACGGTCCAACAATTCTCCAGCCAAGCTAATTCCGTGGCTATATTCTCAAAGGCATCAAAAAACACATCTACCTCGTCTTCCTGAAATTTTGGCATTAGATGTAGACATTTGGATACATCAAACCGAGTCTCATGTCTGCGCTGTTGTTGACTCTCCATCTGCGAGAGTTTAACCTTCTCCAACTCAATCTTAGCTAACTCCAGCTCCCGCAAACTATCCTTCTCCTTCTCTCGCCTACCCTTCTCTGCTTGTTCCCTAGCCAATCTTGCCTCAATGATGGAGTCACTCAAACCTAGGGACTGAGCAAGGATCTACTATCTTAATTTTATTCAACTCTGAATCTACCTCAATCTCATAATATTCAGCAAGCTGGAGCAACTGAGGCTTCTTTAATTTTATCCAGTCCGTTGTCTGCAGATGGGCTTGGATAAAACTTTCCGGATCAAACTGAGACATTTTTGGGAAAAAATTAAAAAAATACCAAAAGCCCCCCAGCCGAAATGAGGACAGACCAGAGACCCCTAACTCTAAGGCTACTAAAATTCAAACACCAAGAGGTAACCTATATTCCCCTATTGGCCTAAAATCCCTAAGTACCACCAAAGTATGACTACAAAACTAAAAGTACTTGACAATTTTGGCCACCTTACCTCAAGTCCTCTCATAGGACTTCTGAAAGAACACATACAACTCAAGAAGCCCCAAGTAGGCCACAATTTCCAACAGGTATTTTTGAGTCAAATCAACACCACCAAATCAGATTTCCTGAGAACTCAACCAAACATACCCAATTACCAAAGGTCTAGACTGTATACAATCAAGCAACTCTGCAATCCAATACCCACCTTAGCAAACAGCTAACCTCAACAGAGCACAAAACTATCAAGTTACAATCACACAGCCAACAATTAGATCACGAAAATAAGGTGTTGAAATCTATTGTGATGAAATGAGAACTTGGGAGGGTTCACTCTTCTTACCTAAAGATCCTCGAAGAACCCAAGCGCTGACTCCATGGTCGACCAGCCCAAGCATGTAGAGATTATTCAAAAGGGTAGGTAGTAATCTGGAGGTGCAACAGTTTCCAGAGTGCTAGAGAAAAATCAGCGCCAAAACTTCCACCATCTTATATATATCCAAAACGACGCTCCGGTATCTGGCCTCCAAAACCAGAGGTCCTCCCCTTTAAAGGCTCCACTTCAAGATCTCAAGAAAAGTAAGACCCCCCCCCAGTGGCTGGAGTGTGTATTGTGGGAGTCAAGTGTCTATCCCAGTGCACCTAGTTTATAAGAATCTATATTCAACACCATTAACTCTATTGAGAGAAAATCCCAGTTACGAAAATAATCACACCCCTATGTAAGTCAAGGCCTCCTTAATCAACAACATTTTTATTTTGTCAATAAGGTCCATACCACACTTCTGACATATTTCATAAAATATCACCATTTAATATTCTAAACATGTACATAAACAAATGCATACATTTTCAAATGACCTTGCCTTTTCCCCACAGATATCAAATAGAAATCAGAAGAATATCTATTAAACATACCTGAAAACCTGATTTTGGTGGCCTTAAAAGTACACTTACCCTATAATATAGCGTGATTCATATATCAAAGTATATGATCACATTCTAAAGTTGTCATATTGAGAAACAATGATAGAAACATTTTACTTCTCAACCTCAAGTAGACTGTAAGTAATTATTCAAATTTCAAAATTTAACAACCTGGCTATTAGCTCAGACATTACATAATGTGGGTTAAAAGCTAAGTAGAACACTTGCTATTCATCATAATGACACGTTGGCTAGCTGCAGCAAACATTAGAAAAGTAAGCCTAATGCAATAAAAAGTTTTGATGACTTTGTTCACTTGAGATGGCTAAAGAAAAAAACACAAACTTCAAACAAAATGACTGTTACCAACCTGACATGGCGCGCGCTCCTCTGCTCTTTGGGGCTTGAAAACTCCAGAATCCGATAGCTGCTAATCACAACGTATTAGTTGACTGCACAAACTTCTTGTCACACAGCCCACAACACCAACTCACGTTTTTCAGAACAAATTCAAAAAAGCCACACCGAATTTCAGCTGTCTAAAATGCTTCATGAAGGCTGTGGTAAATTCAAAGACTGCCCATTACCACTGCTGCAATGCCCATTATCACAAGTGTCTGTGGTGCTGCATCAGCATTCATCTTCCATCAGTTCAACAATTTTTTTCCCCTCGTGTAAGACACCTCTGTGTTGATATCTTATGTGGAAAAAAAATAAATAAATACACACACACACACATTATATTAATTAATTATATTCTTATTGAAAGATGATACAGTAAACATATTAAAAATATTTCAGTGCAAATTTTCTGGTTCAACTTACAATGAACACTAATTATACAACTTTGCTATAAAAACTTTATCATGGAGGTAGTTTAGACCAGTTCTAAAAAAAATATCACTCAACACTAAACACACCCTTGTATTTACAGAAACTTTGAAAAAGCTAAACTTTTTAAGAAATATAATTCTGTTTAAAAATTTCTACAAAAAACAATAAACAAATTTCTTAAAATTGTGTTATTTGTGTTTGGTAGATTATTTCCTGGTTGTAACAATGCTTCTGGGCAATAAATCTTATACAGTTGGAAAGCCTGTTAAATGATGCCACATTTACCTTTTAAAGAGGCGCAACCCACATTCTCAGCTCTACTGCTCATCCCACAAATGCATGTTCCTTACAAATGTGGCACCGTTTAAAGGGGAAATTAACAGGCTTTCCAACGGTATGAGACATACTGCCAATAAGCATTGTTACAACAACAAAAAAATAATCTACCAAACACAAATTTCCTTACTTTTTATGCCAAGTTCATTTTTATAAGATACTCTTTGCAGTTATTTGACATTATTTCATTTGCATTTTGCCAGTCTTTGCTTTCATTATTGTTTTTATGGATTTTGCTGATAAGGTCTTTTGCTTCTGGAATCTCTCTAGAGTCTGCTTCGTGGTTTGCTTGAGTTTTGACAGAAGTTTCAAGGGTGGGTTGGTCTTAGAAGACTACATTCACCGTGAATCTCCTTTGGTCATCGATTTTGGACTTACAGGTGCTCTGAAATCTCCTCTGGGACCTAGCCATGCCCACCCCACCCCTAAATGGGACAAGCTTTTTTCCCCATACACAGCATCAGGTTAATTATCACTGTTCTGTATTAACCCTGTCATACTACCATAGCTACAGCTTTTTTAGTTAGCTTTCTAGTAACCGCCAACGCGCTGTCTGCCGCTGGGTTCTCTTGCCTGACCCGTGGAAGCTTTTTTCGCAGGACAAATTTGCCCGTTCTTTACCATGACCCTACTAACCTCTGTATTTTTTTGTTCCCTTTGTCTGGTTTTCTTTCTCCTGTCTCTCTCTCATGCTTTGAGATGTCCTGCTGCTCTCCAGGTGTTGCCCTGATCCAGCCCCTGTGTATCCTGTACAAGATCCTGGCCTTGTCTCATCTACACTATCATGCTGTTTTATCTCAGATTAACTCTGCACCTACTTTTAACTCACACAGAATCCCTGATCACCTTCTCCTTCCTCAGACTCATACATCACTAATGTACTACATTTACATTACATCATCTGTCACCATTTCACTTTTACTTCTGTTCTGTTCTCTGTTGTGTCTCCGGTGTCGACCCGAGGAGGATGGGTTCCCCGTATGAGTCTTGGTTCCTTCCAAGGTTTCTTCCTCATGTGCTGAGGGAGATTTTCCTTGCCACTGTTGCCCCTGGCTTGCTCATAGGAGGCTTGGACCCGGATCTCTGTAAAGCTGCTTTGTGACGACTTTTTGTTGTGAAAAGCGCTATATAAATACAATTTGATTTGAATTAAATTTTAGTATTAAATAGCTGTTACAAACATTATAATAAATAGCTGAATGGTCTGAAGATATTGCAGATGCTCATATTTCTTCCCTATGTGTTTTTTCTCCATTCAGTTTACTAGAATTTTAAAAGGCTTATATAAGTGATTTGTGCAAAATATTTATGGTCTTGCTTAATGTAAT
The DNA here is from genome assembly GCF_029633855.1 of Hoplias malabaricus. NCBI lineage: Eukaryota > Metazoa > Chordata > Actinopteri > Characiformes > Erythrinidae > Hoplias > Hoplias malabaricus. Next base: position 42,250 of record NW_027101089.1, on the reverse strand, counting down.
TATTATACTGTCTAGATAAAGTTTTATACAATTTCTTGTGTTGTCAAATATGCATTTTTTCAACACACTATATATAGCAGGAAGTTAAAAAAAACAGAAGTCTAAAAAAGTGCAGGAACATATGTTTGCAATCTGGAATAAAGAATACAAAACATAAATTAATTGTTATACTGACACAATTCCCAAAGTTTAAAGTCTGCATATTAAATACCAAACACAATGTTATTTTCAAAACACACACAGTGTATATATATATACATATATATATATATATATATATATATATATATATATATATATATGCCATAGCAAAACTAGCACTAAATGTTAATCCATATTTACAAGCACAATACTGGAGTTTTCTGTTCTTTTTTAAATGCTGAAGCAGTTACTTTTTGTTCTTGTTTCATCAGAAAATAACTGTCACTCTGTTTAAGGTGGAACAGGAGAAATTTTAACTGGATGCTAGCTAACATTAGCAGACGCTAACATACAAATATACTGTAAAAAACATAATAATAAAATAACAATTAAAATTTAAGCAGTACATTTCTTCGTAGATGTCTTTCAGTAACTGTAAAACATTTATTTAAATTATTTGCAATTTGCTAAGACACATGGAAGACCTTTACATCCTGAGGTAGTGATAGCTTACAACCCGGTCTCACACCTACTCGTGATATAGTCACATATATAGGAGACTGCAATTCATGCTGAAAATATGCGATATGTCATGAATTGTAGATTACTATATCACGAGTAGGTGTGAGACCGGGCTGTAGCTTAACATTACTGGCTGATGTAACTTTGCTAACTGACAAAGCAACACATTTATGATTAAAACCAATATTTAACAAAAAATATATTCATTAAGCACATGTAAAATGTTGTATTCTAATCAAATGATATTTAAAAGAGACCGTAGCAAACTGGCTTCAATGGGAAAGCTCCATGGCTGGCGTTGCCAGCTCCCGCACGAGTTATGCACAGGGGCCATGTCTTCATTAATTCAGACTTATTATCCTGGATTTAAGTCCTTTATAGAGTATTTAATTATTTTTTTATAACGTCTCTTCCTTACACATGTAAACAATCGTACACACAAAAAAACGTGTGTATTTGTATAACTAAAAATGTGAGTCTGTAAACAAGTTTTAGTCCCCACACCGAGATTATATCCATCTACACACAGACAAAGAGAGAGTCCACCAGTTTCGCTACACTACACTTTGGTTGGGTTTTTATGTACTGTTTCTAATTCTATATTTTTGTTGTGATATCAGTTATATTTGAATATGTATTTTGTCTCGTTCACCAGTGATATTTTTCAGTTATTGTAGTTAAAACAGCATTTAACTAATCCATACGGGCCTACTTACATATTCATGATAGGATTTACATCACACACTGTAGCTGACACGAAACATAAATCCTTTGTGAACGTAGTCCCTACGTTTCATCTGAATTATTCATAACATAGTGAGCGAAGCACTGACCTATGGCTACGTTGAGCCCTACGTGCGCAGTGTGAAGACAGCAATATTAGTAAGCTGATCCCCATAGCAACTGGAAGTTTATTTACAATAAAAAACCTCTAGTGTTTAGTACCTTAAAATTTGTAAACATGCATAATATTATATAACTTCATTCATAACATGCTCTAAAGCTTTTCATAATTTTATATCAAACAAACATCACTATTCTCTCACACTATGTGTGACACATACTGAGATTTGACATTGATAAATTATGTGCATTCTTTTAATAGCATACTGCTAAACAATACAGTGTCAATACAAACCCATGGTGAAATTAACTTTCCAGATCCTCCTCTTTCTGTAAACATGTATATGTTAAAATATACATTAAATTACTTATGTTTTATTTAATTATGTGTATCTACTTCTATATATACATTAAGAGAGGATAAATCTCCTTCAAAATGAAATTGAACAAAAAATTCTAAATTATAAAAGGGCTTTTTCAGCAGTTCAGTGGTGGTTGAAATGAGGGGTTTATATATGTATATATATATATATATGTGTGTGTGTGTGTGCGTGCGTGCTTTTAAACGTATTTATATATGTATAATGTTTATACAAAATCTCATAAAAAAACATGGTCAAATCCAACACGCTTAGAGACCAACGGCATTCCATACACCTGGACCCCCATGACTACTGACGAAGAACACTCCCAGCTCTGTTTTCTGACTGTGACTCTGAGCCGAGTGTAGTCAATTCACAAAAAAACATTATAAGAACGCAGTACCAAAGCATGGCCCACTGAATTTACTGCTGAAAAAAGATCTTTTTTAATTCAGATTTTTTTTGTTCAATTTAATTTTGAAGGAGATTTATCCTCTCTTAACATATATAAGTATATACACATAATTAAATAACACATGAGTAAATTAATGTATATTTAAACATAGTATACATGTTTACAGAAAGAGGAGGATCTGGAAAGTTAATTTCACTATGGGTTTGTATTGACACCGTATTGTTTAGCAGTATGCTATTAAAATAATGCACATAATTAATCAATGTGAATGAATTACGCCTCAGTATGTGTCACACACATATGAATAGTGAATAGTGATGTTTGTTTGTTATAAAATTATGGAAAGCTTTAGAGCATGTTATGAATGAAGTTATATAATAATATGCATGTTTACAAATTTTAAGGTACTAAACACCAGTTTTTTTATTGTGAAACATAAACTTCCAGTTGCTATGGGGATCAGCTTACTAATATTGCTGTCTTCACACTGCTCATGTAGGGCTCAACGTAGCCACAGGTCAGTGCTTAGCTCACTATGTTATGAATAATTCAGATGAAACGTAGGGACTACGTTCACAAAGGATTTATGTTTCGTGTCAGCTACAGGGTGTGATGTAAATCCTATCATGAATATGTAAGTACGCCCGGATTTGAGGCCTCCCATTGGCAAAAACCTTAAGAAGCGTGTAAACGTGTCAATTTTGGTCACGTTATCACGACAAAATTTTACGTGTCAACACGCAAATTTTTAATAACGTGTTAACGAGCATGTGTTCACACGTTTAGAGCCCAACGCTGTTCTATAAGAGACCAACGCCATTCCATACACCTGGACCCCCATGACTGCTGACGAAGTGACACTGAGCCTGCTGTGGGCCAGCGCTGTTTTCTGACTCTGACTCTGAGTGTAGTCAATTCACAAAAAAACATTATAAGAACACAGTACCAAAGCATGTCTCAATGTTGCATGTAGGTATTTTAGTATTGAATTCCTCTGTTTTTTTGTTTTTTTTTTCATTTGTTTTAAATTATGCTTCAAAGGAATACATCTACAAATGAGTATGTGCAAGTGTGTAAAGCTCTGATATTTAAGTACCCTTTTCTGAAGGAAAATGAGTAAGATAGGGATATCCAAACTCAGATATTTCTGTAATGGTAATTTTTATATGTCTCTGTTGAAAGAACTTGTCTGCTTGTTTGTCTGTATGTTAATTTCTAATCATCAACAGAACTCACAAACTAAGTGTATGTCAGGTCAGCTCGAGGTCAATGCTTTATTAGAACAAACCACATCTTGTATATCAAACTGAGATGTCTCTAAGGAAACTAAGCTTGCAGAAACATCGAGTGATTATCTTATGGTTATGACGTATAAACTACCTATATAAATATCTCTGTGAAAACATCTTCTTTGTCCACATTCACATAGTACTCTCTGCTATTGTATGTTGACCACCTTAAGGTTAAATAAACTACTTTCTGATTCCAAATGCTCTGTTAGATTTCAATTCTTAATACTTGTCCTTATTTTCTCCATCACAATTTCAAAAAATACATATCAAATTCAAATGTGTACGCAGTACACATTTTAAAATGCTTGTGACAATGATACATGTGTACGTTGAACGTTTTCAAATCTATGCCTTCTTTTTTTGTACAAGACTCTGTATAATCAGTAATGTTGGAATTGAAATGTCCAAAATTGGAATAATCTGAAATATTTAACATGGAAAAGGTTAAGTACTAGCTGCCCGAGTACCATTTTCAAATGACCAATCATATGTTGCATTAACTTAATAAAAAATAAATAAAAACTACACTGACATACTCCCATCTGGCCACAAATGGGAGTATGTGTCCACAATTCCATTTAGACCTAACAGGTGGTGGTGGGGTCTTAGTTCCGAAAGGCCATTTAATCGAGAAAATAGCATTTGCTTACCTCTTCGTAGTACCACACCATCCCAATCCACATATATGATACGCTGCTTGGTGGACCTTATCGGCCTAGCGCGCAGCGGCCCCTAGACGATTTTTTTTGCAGAGCCCGGGGTCGAGTCCTGGGCACACGTGGTGGGAGCTAAAAATCCTCAAAGTTTGGGCCTTTTACCCGCAATTTTGCATCAATCCACCAGGTGGCTCCCGGAACGTCCCGATTCCAATATATTCCATTACATTCCATTACAGGCAAATATATTGGGATTGGGATGGCGTATAAATATATATCATTCGTTGAAGTGTTTTGTAATGTTTTTAATACTTTTAACATACCCAACATCCATAGACATTAACATTTTAAAGTGTTGGCTACTTTGATAAGGCAACACAAAAGTCCTTTCACAAAGTTTCCAACTATCTTTGATATATTTATAATGCCAGTAAACCAACAAACACGTAACCACAGTGAGCCAGCCTGCCCTTCTGAAACTCTTGTCCGAACGCCTTACTTTAAGATTTTCAAGTTAGCTAATGTTACTGCTGCATTACTTAAGGTGGAAGCGAAAAATGTAAAAGCTTCTGAGCGAACACCAGTCAGAATCCGAATGTTAAACAATACACCTGCATATAGTCAGCACAAAAAGATTGCTCACACATTAAAATCATGCCCAAGACAATGGAACGACGACGTTCAGAAGTAAGTTATAATCCAGCGTCAGGTAATTTAATGTGGAAGCGAAGAGTTGCAATACAACATTGAGCTTCTGGGCAACCTCAATGTTAAGAATCAGTAGTTTAAATTATACAAGCACATACAGGTGCTGGTCATAAAATTTGAATGTATGCAAGACATGGGTTTCATCTGTCATATTCCTTATGCCAAGCCACTCTTGAACAAGAGACAGCGTCAGGAAAAAGGACTGGACTGCTCCTGAGTGGTCCAAAGTTATGTTCCCTGATTAAAGTAAATTAGATTAGATTAGATTCAACTTCATTGTCATTGTGCAGAGTACAATACAGGGCCAATGAAATGTAGTTAGCATCTAACCAGAAGTGCAATATATAACATTATTTACATAATTTACATAAAGTGCAGTAGTGATATTATAGTGATTTTCGTGCCCTGCCCAGGCAGCGTTTATGGTAGATGTCCTCGAAGGAACTTGAAACTGGACACCTCATCCACTGCAGTTCCGGTGATGTAAATGGGGGCGTGAGCTTGATTCCTAGTCCGTCTGAAGTCCATGATGATCTCCTTTGTTTTGAGCGTGTTTAGTACCAGGTTATTGTTTTGGCACCACAAGGACAGATGCTGTACTTCATCCCGGTAGGGCGTTTCATTATTGTCTGTAATCAAGCCTATCACCATGGTGTCATCTGCGAATTTGACTACGGTGTTTGAACCATAGGCAGGTACACAGTCATGGGTGAAGAGAGAGTACAGAATCGGGCTAAGAACACAACCTTGTGGAATGCCAGTGTTCAAGGTGATGGTTGATGAATGAAGTTTGCCTAATCTAACAGATTGAGGTCTGTTAGACAGGAAGTCTAAAATCCAGTGGCAGAGTGATGTGCTGATACCCAGATGGTTGAGTTTGGATATCAGCATAGACGGAATTGTTCTGTTGAATGCAGAACTAAAATCGATTAACAGCATACTCACCTATGAGTTTTGACAGTCAAGTTGGGTTAGTGCAGTGGGTAGTGCTGTTGAGATAGCGTCCTCGGTGGATCTGTTGCTATGATAAGCAAACTGGTGTGGGTCCAGCGTAGCAGGCAGGCAGGATTTCAAGTGAGAAAGAACTAGTCTTTTAAAGCACTTGGAAATTATTGGGGTGAGTGCTACAGGTCACAAGTCATTAAAGTCTGAAGCAGTAGAATGCTTAGGCACAGGCACAATAATGGCTGACTTAAAGATAGATGGTACAGCTGCCTGGGCAAGCGAAACATTAAAGATGTGAGAGAAGACACCCGCAAGTTCCACAGCACAAGCTCTTAGCACACGGCCAGGTACACCATCAGGGCCAGCTGCCTTCCGTGCATTCACTCTGCTCAGCATGCGACTGATGTCCAAAGTGGAAAGTACAAGTGGGTTGTCGTCGGTGGAGGATCGTTTATTGAAGATATCAATATCATCTGGTCGAAACGAGTGTAAAAGTTGTTCAGCTCATCAGGGAGTCAAGCACTGTTGGTACATGGAACAAAGCTAGTTGGTTTATAGTCAGTCAGGGTGTTGTTCCCTACCACATACGCCGAGGGTCAGAGGAGGTAAAGTGCTCCTCAATCCGGCGTTTGTAGCAGTGCTTGGCTATAGCTATTAGTCTCTTCGTATTGCCAGGAACTCCAGTGGGCGGTACAAAGGACGCTCGTACCCTGAGCGCTTCTATGCTGAGGGATGCCATGGTAAGAAATCTCAGACCACCAGTCTTGTTTTTTGCCCTTCTTTTGTACGCATTAGGTTTTTTCATTTATGTGCATCTGCTTTTGTTTTTTTTGTGAATCAGGACCGGCGTTTGTAGCAGTGCTTGGCTATAGCTATTCCTCTCCTCAGGTTAGCTCTGACCAAGCTGTATGCTTCCCGGCATCCTGATCTGAAGGCAGCATCTCTGGCTTTGAGCAGATTGCGAACCTCTCTGTTCATCCAGGGCTTCTGATTAGGGAATGTTAATTATTATGGCAAACTTAAAATTAATGATTAAGTATCACCAGGAAGGAAGATCGACACTCAAAGAATTCTTTGAGGAGAAGAGAGGAATAAGACAGACAGTCAAAGATTGCGTGAATCCGGTGTTTGTGCAGTGAATGTTAATTTCCAAAAGTGTCTGTCTGTCGTAGCTGTAGTTCGCATAAGTTATTTGCGCAAGAAAACTGGAGATAGCTAAGTACAGAAGTATAACATCACTAAAACTGGTAAGACGCTGAGCCTCGCAGTGTGATCGCGATGCCATCTTGGTCCTGGAAGACCAAGGACCATTTCCTATAGAAATCAAGGTCCCAGAATCTGGAGGAAGAGAGGAGAGGCACGGAATCCACATTGTTCGAGGTACCCTGTAAAGTTTCCACAGTCAGTGGCGGTTTGGTGTCCCATGTCATCTGCTGGTGTGGGTCCACTTTATTTTCTGAGGTCCAAGGTCAACGCAGCCGCCTACCAGGGAGATTTAGATTACTTTATGCTTCCTTATGCTTCCAAGTGAGGTGGGTTAGTGCAGTGTGTAGTGCTGTTGAGATAGCGTCCTCGGTGGATCTGTTGCAACGATAAGCAAACTGGTGTGGGTCCAGCGTAGCAGGCAGGCAGGATTTCAAGTGAGAAAGAACTAGTCTTTTAAAGCACTTGGAAATTATTGGGGTGAGTGCTACAGGTCGAAAGTCATTAAAGTCTGAAGCAGTAGAATGCTTAGGCACAGGCACAATAATGGCTGACTTAAAGATAGATGGTACAGCTGCCTGGGCAAGCGAAACATTAAAGATGTGAGCGAAGACACCCGCAAGTTCCACAGCACAAGCTCTTAGCACACGGCCAGGTACACCATCAGGGCAAGCTGCCTTCCGTGCATTCACTCTGCTCAGCATGCGACTGACGTCCGAAGTAGAAAGTACAATTGGGTTGTCGTCGGTGGAGGATCGTTTATTGAAGATATCAATATCATCTGGTCGAAACGAGTGTAAAAGTTGTTCAGCTCATCAGGGAGTCAAGCACTGTTGGTACATGGAACAAAGCTAGTTGGTTTATAGTCAGTCAGGGTGTTGTTCCCTACCACATACGCCGAGGGTCAGAGGAGGTAAAGTGCTCCTCAATGCGGCGTTTGTAGCAGTGTTTGGCTATAGCTATTAGTCTCTTCGTATTGCCAGGAACTCCAGTGGGCGGTACAAAGGACGCTCGTACCCTGAGCGCTTCTATGCTGAGGGATGCCATGGTAAGAAATCTCAGACCACCAGTCTTGTTTTTTGCCCTTCTTTTGTACGCATTAGGTTTTTTCATTTATGTGCATCTGCTTTTGTTTTTTTTGTGAATCAGGACCGGCGTTTGTAGCAGTGCTTGGCTATAGCTATTCCTCTCCTCAGGTTAGCTCTGACCAAGCTGTATGCTTCCCGGCATCCTGATCTGAAGGCAGCATCTCTGGCTTTGAGCAGAGTGCGAACCTCTCTGTTAATCCAGGGCTTCTGATTAGGGAATGTTAATTATTATGGCAAACTTAAAATTAATGATTAAGTATCACCAGGAAGGAAGATCGACGCTCAAAGAATTCTTTGAGGAGAAGAGAGGAATAAGACAGACAGTCAAAGATTGCGTGAATCCGGTGTTTGTGCAGTGAATGTTAATTTCCAAAAGTGTCTGTCTCTCGTAGCTGTAGTTCGCAAGAGTTATTTGCGCAAGAAAACTGGAGATAGCTAAGTACAGAAGTATAACATCACTAAAACTGGTAAGACGCTGAGCCTCGCAGTGTGATCGCGATGCCATCTTGGTCCTGGGAGACCAAGGACCATTTCCTATAGAAATCAAGGTCCCAGAATCTGGAGGAAGAGAGGAGAGGCACGGAATCCACATTGTTCGAGGTACCCTGTAAAGTTTCCACAGTCAGCGGCAGTTTGGTGTCCCATGTCATCTGCTGGTGTGGGTCCACTTTATTTTCTGAGGTCCAAGGTCAACGCAGCCGCCTACCAGGGAGATTTAGATTACTTTATGCTTCCTTATGCTTCCAAGCGAGGTAGGTTAGTGCAGTGTGAAGTGCTGTTGAGATAGCGTCCTCGGTGGATCTGTTGCTACGATAAGCAATTTGGTGTGGGTCCAGCGTAGCAGGCAGGCAGGATTTCAAGTGAGAAAGAACTAGTCTTTTAAACCCCTTGGAAGTTATTGGGGGAAGTTATCATTCACTCTGCTCAGCATGTGACTGACGTCCGAATTGGAAAGTACAAGTGGGTTGTCGTCGGTGGAGGATCGTTTATTGAAGATATCAATATCATCTGGTCGAAACGAGCGTAGAAGTTGTTCAGCTCATCAGGGAGTGAAGCACTGTTGGTAGATGGAACAAAGCTAGTTGGTTTATAGTCAGTCAGGGTGTGTATTCCCTGCCACATACGCCGAGGGTCAGAGGAGGTAAAGTGCTCCTCAATCCGTCGTTTGTAGCAGTGCTTGGCTATAGCTATTAGTCTCTTCATATTTCCAGGGACTCCAGTGGGCGGTACAGAGGACGCTTGTACCCTGAGCGCTTGTTGATGCATTTCAGGACAGAGTTAGTGTAGGTGTCCAAGTGGATGTGTGAGCCTGTGCAGGCTCGGGCAGCATACTCACTCCAGTCGGTGTGCTGGAACTGTTGCTGAAGGAAGGAGTCAGCCCCATCCATCCAGAACTTTACAGTTCTGGTTGAAGGCTTAATCCTCTGCATGACTGGAGTGTATTTGGGAAGCAGGAACAAAGAAAGATGATCGGAAAGTCCAAGATGGGGGTGGGGTGTTGTTTTGAAGCTGGTTAAAGTCGAACCGATGCTGAATCCGGTGTTTGTGCAGTGAATGTTAATTTCCAAAAGTGTCTGTCTGTCGTAACTGTAGTTCGCAAGAGTTATTTGCGCAAGAAAACTGGAGATAGCTAAGTACAGAAGTATAACATCACTAAAACCGGTAAGACGCTGAGCCTCGCAGTGTGATCGCGATGCCATCTTGGTCCTGGAAGACCAAGGACCATTTCCTATAGAAATCAAGGTCCCAGAATCTGGAGGAAGAGAGGAGAGGCACGGAATCCACATTGTTCGAGCTACCCTGTAAAGTTTCCACAGTCAGTGGCGGTTTGGTGTCCCATGTCATCTGCTGGTGTGGGTCCACTTTATTTTCTGAGGTCCAAGGTCAACGCAGCCGCCTACCAGGGAGATTTAGATTACTTTATGCTTCCTTATGCTTCCAAGCGAGGTGGGTTAGTGCAGTGTGTAGTGCTGTTGAGATAGCGTCCTCGGTGGATCTGTTGCAACGATAAGCAAACTGGTGTGGGTCCAGCGTAGCAGGCAGGCAGGATTTCAAGTGAGAAAGAACTAGTCTTTTAAAGCACTTGGAAATTATTGAGGTGGGTTATGCAGTGTGTAGTTCTGTTGAGAGCGAAGACACCCGCAAGTTCCACAGCACAAGCACTCAGCACACGGCCAGGTACACCATCAGGGCCAGCTGCCTTCCGTGCATTCACTCTACTCAGCATGCGACTGACGTCCGAAGTGGAAAGTACAAGTGGGTTGTCATCGGTGGAGGATCGTTTATTGAAGATATCATTATCATCTGGTCGAAACGAGCGTAAAAGTTGTTCAGCTTATCAGGGAGTGAAGCACTGTTGGTAGATGGAACAAAGCTAGTTGGTTTATAGTCAGTCAGGGCGTGTATTCCCTGCCACATACGCCGAGGGTCAGAGGAGGTAAAGTGCTCCTCAATCCGGCGTTTGTAGCAGTGCTTGGCTATAGCTATTAGTCTCTTCATATTGCCAGGAACTCCAGTGGGCGGTACAAAGGACGCTCGTACCCTGAGCGCTTCTATGCTGAAGGATGCCATGGTAAGAAATCTCAGACCACCAGTCTTGTTTTTTGCCCTTCTTTTGTACGCATTAGGTTTTTCCATTTATGTGCATCTGCTTTTGTTTTTTTTGTGAATCAGGACCGGCGTTTGTAGCAGTGCTTGGCTATAGCTATTCCTCTCCTCAGGTTAGCTCTGACCAAGCTGTATGCTTCCCTGCATCCTGATCTGAAGGCAGCATCTCTGGCTTTGAGCAGAGTGCGAACCTCTCTGTTCATCCAGGGCTTCTGATTATGGAATGTTAATTATTATGGCAAACTTAAAATTAATGATTAAGTATCACCAGGAAGAAAGATCGACGCTCAAAGAATTCTTTGAGGAGAAGAGAGGAATAAGACAGACAGTCAAAGTCAGTCCACACAGTTGTTGATGTGTTTCAGGAGAGAGTTAGTGTAGGTGTCCAAGTGGATGTGTGAGCCTGTGGAGGCTCGGGCAGCATACTCACTCCAGTCGGTGTGCTGGAACTGTTGCTGAAGGAAGGAGTCAGCCCCATCCATCCAGAACTTTACAGTTCTGGTTGAAGGCTTAATCCTCTGCATGACTGGAGTGTATTTGGGAAGCAGGAACAAAGAAAGATGATCGGAAAGTCCAAGATGGGGGTGGGGTGTTGTTTTGAAGCTGGTTAAAGTCGAACCAATGCTGAATCCGGTGTTTGTGCAGTGAATGTTAATTTCCAAAAGTGTCTGTCTGTCGTAACTGTAGTTCGCAAGAGTTATTTGCGCAAGAAAACTGGAGATAGCCAAGTACAGAAGTATAACATCACTAAAACCGGTAAGACGCTGAGCCTCGCAGTGTGATCGTGACGCCATCTTGGTCCTGGGAGACCAAGGACCATTTCCTATGGATATCAAGGTCCCAGAATCTGGAGGAAGAGAGGAGAGGCACGGAATCCACATTGCTCGAGGTACCCTGTAAAGTTTCCACAGTAAGTGGCGGTTTGGGGTCCCATGTCATCTGCTGGTGTGGGTCCACTGTATTTTCTGAGGTCCAAGGTCAACGCAGCCGCCTACCAGGGAGATTTAGATTACTTTATGCTTCCTTATGCTTCCAAGCGGGGTGGGTTAGTGCAGTGTGTAGTGCTGTTGAGAGCGAAGACACCCGCAAGTTCCACAGCACAAGCTCTTAGCACACGGCCAGGTACACCATCAGGGCCAGCTGCCTTCCGTGCATTCACTCTGCTCAGCATGCGACTGACGTCCGAAGTGGAAAGTACAAGTGGGTTGTCGTCGGTGGAGGATCGTTTATTGAAGAAATCAATATCATCTGGTCGAAACGAGTGTAAAAGTTGTTCAGCTCATCAGGGAGTGAAGCACTGTTGGTAGATGGAACAAAGCTAGTTGGTTTATAGTCAGTCAGGGCGTGTATTCCCTGCCACATATGCCGAGGGTCAGAGGAGGTAAAGTGCTCCTCAATCCGGCGTTTGTAGCAGTGCTTGGCTATATCTATTAGTCTCTTCATATTGCCAGGAACTCCAGTGGGCGGTACAAAGGACGCTCGTACCCTGAGCGCTTCTATGCTGAGGGATGCCATGGTAAGAAATCTCAGACCACCAGTCTTGTTTTTTGCCCTTCTTTTGTACGCATTAGGTTTTTCCATTTATATGCATCTGCTTTTGTTTTTTTTGTGAATCAGGACCGGCGTTTGTAGCAGTGCTTGGCTATAGCTATTCCTCTCCTCAGGTTAGCTCTGGCCAAGCTGTATGCTTCCCGGCGTCCTGATCTGAAGGCAGCATCTCTGGCTTTGAGCAGAGTGCGAACCTCTCTGTTCATCCAGGGCTTCTGATTAGGGAATGTTAATTATTATGGCAAACTTAAATTTAATGATTAAGTATCACCAGGAAAAAAGATCGATGCTCAAAGAATTCTTTGAGGAGAAGAGAGGAATAAGACAGACAGTCAAAGTCAGTCCACACAGTTGTTGATGTGTTTCAGGACAGAGTTAGTGTAGGTGTCCAAGTGGATGTGTGAGCCTGTGGTGGCTCGGGCAGCATACTCACTCTTGTCGGTGTGCTGGAACTGTTGCTGAAGGAAGGAGTCAGCCCCATCCATCCAGAACTTTACAGTTCTGGTTGAAGGCTTAATCCTCTGCATGACTGCAGTGTATTTGGGAAGCAGGAACAAAGAAAGATGATCGGAAAGTCCAAGATGGGGGAGGGGTGTTGTTTTGAAGCTGGTTAAAGTCGAACCGATGCTGAATCCGGTGTTTGTGCAGTGAATGTTAATTTCCAAAAGTGTCTGTCTGTCGTAACTGTAGTTCGCAAGAGTTATTTGCGCAAGAAAACTAGAGATAGCTAAGTACAGAAGTATAACATCACTAAAACCGGTAAGACGCTGAGCCTCGCAGTGTGATCGTGACGCCATCTTGGTCCTGGGAGACCAAGGACCATTTCCTATGGATATCAAGGTCCCATAATCTGGAGGAAGAGAGGAGAGGCATGGAATCCACATTGCTCGAGGTACCCTGTAAAGTTTCCACAGTAAGTGGCGGTTTGGGGTCCCATGTCATCTGCTGGTGTGGGTCCACTGTATTTTCTGAGGTCCAAGGTCAACGCAGCCGCCTACCAGGGAGATTTAGATTACTTTATGCTTCCTTATGCTTCCAAGCGAGGTGGGTTAGTGCAGTGTGTAGTGCTGTTGAGAGCGAAGACACCCGCAAGTTCCACAGCACAAGCTCTTAGCACATGGCCAGGTACACCATCAGGGCCAGCTGCCTCAATCTTTAAATCTAGATTAAAAACCTACCTTTTCAAACAAGCTTTTGGTTAATCACTCACCTTCAGGTTACTCCTTCTCTATTGGTGTTCGGGCTGGTTTTCATATTATCACTGTTCTGTATTAATCCTGTCATATCACCATAGCTACAGCATTCTTAGTTAGCTTTGTAGTACCTGCCAACAACGCTGTCTGTCGCTGGGTTCTCTTGCCTGACCAGTGGAAGCTTTTTTCGCAGGACAAATTTCCCCGTTCTTTACCATGACCCTACTAACCTTTTGTATTTTTATTTTGTTCCCTTTGTCTGGCTTTCTTTCTCCTGTCTCTCTCTCATGCTTTGAGATGTCCTGCTGCTCTCCAGGTTTTGCCCTGATCCAGCCCGTGTCCTGTACAAGATCCTGGCCTTGCTAAGACTCATACATCACTAATATCATCATCCTCACCATTTTCATTTCTACTTCTCCATCATCACTAATATACTACATTTATATTACTATAACCCCTTCACTTTTACTTCTGTTCTCTATTGTGTCTCCGGTGTCGACCCGAGGAGGATGGGTTCCCCGTATGAGTCTTGGTTCCTTCCAAGGTTTCTTCCTCGTGTGCTGAGGGAGTTTTTCCTTGCCACTGTTGCCCCTGGCTTGCTCATAGGAGGCTTGGACCCGGATCTCTGTAAAGCTGCTTTGTGACGACTTTTTGTTGTGAAAAGCGCTATATAAATAAAATCTGATTGATTGATTGATTGCCTTCCGTGCATTCACTCTGCTCAGCATGCGACTGACGTCCGAAGTGGAAAGTACAAGTGGGTTGTCGTCGGTGGAGGATCGTTTATTGAAGATATCAATATCATCTGGTCGAAACGAGTGTAAAAGTTGTTCAGCTCATCAGGGAGTGAAGCACTGTTGGTACATGGAACAAAGCTAGTTGGTTTATAGTCAGTCAGGGTGTGTATTCCCTACCACATACGCCGAGGGTCAGAGGAGGTAAAGTGCTCCTCAATCCGGCGTTTGTAGCAGTGCTTGGATATAGCTATTAGTCTCTTCATATTGCCAGGAACTCCAGTGGGCGGTACAAAGGACGCTCGTACCCTGAGCGCTTCTATGCTGAGGGATGCCATGGTAAGAAATCTCAGACCACCAGTCTTGTTTTTTGCCCTTCTTTTGTACGCATTAGGTTTTTCCATTTATGTGCATCTGCTTTTGTTTTTTTTGTGAATCAGGACCGGCGTTTGTAGCAGTGCTTGGCTATAGCTATTCCTCTCCTCAGGTTAGCTCTGACCAAGCTGTATGCTTCCCGGCGTCCTGATCTGAAGGCAGCATCTCTGGCTTTGAGCAGAGTGCGAACCTCTCTGTTCATCCAGGGCTTCTGATTAGGGAATGTTAATTATTATGGCAAACTTAAAATTAATGATTAAGTATCACCAGGAAGGAAGATTGACGCTCAAAGAATTCTTTGAGGAGAAGAGAGGAATAAGACAGACAGTCAAAGATTGCGTGAATCCGGTGTTTGTGCAGTGAATGTTAATTTCCAAAAGTGTCTGTCTCTTGTAGCTGTAGTTCGCAAGAGTTATTTGCGCAAGAAAACTGGAGATAGCTAAGTACAGAAGTATAACATCACTAAAACTGGTAAGACGCTGAGCCTCGCAGTGTGATCGCGATGCCATCTTGGTCCTGGGAGACCAAGGACCATTTCCTATAGAAATCAAGGTCCCAGAATCTGGAGGAAGAGAGGAGGGGCACGGAATCCACATTGCTCGAGGTACCCTGTAAAGTTTCCACAGTCAGTGGCGGTTTGGGGTCCCATGTCATCTGCTGGTGTGGGTCCACTGTATTTTCTGAGGTCCAAGGTCAACGCAGCCGCCTACCAGGGAGATTTAGATTACTTTATGCTTCCAAGCGAGGTGGGTTAGTGCAGTGTGTAGTGCTGTTGAGATAGCGTCCTCGGTGGATCTGTTGCAACGATAAGCAAACTGGTGTGGGTCCAGCGTAGCAGGCAGGCAGGATTTCAAGTGAGAAAGAACTAGTCTTTTAAAGCACTTGGAAATTATTGGGGTGAGTGCTACAGGTCGAAAGTCATTAAAGTCTGAAGCAGTAGAATGCTTAGGCACAGGCACAATAATGGCTGACTTAAAGATAGATGGTACAGCTGCCTGGGCAAGCGAAACATTAAAGATGTGAGCGAAGACACCCGCAAGTTCCACAGCACAAGCTCTTAGCACACGGCCAGGTACACCATCAGGGCAAGCTGCCTTCTGTGCATTCACTCTGCTCAGCATGTGACTGACGTCCGAATTGGAAAGTACAAGTGGGTTGTCGTCGGTGGAGGATCGTTTATTGAAGATATCAATATCATCTGGTCGAAACGAGCGTAGAAGTTGTTCAGCTCATCAGGGAGTGAAGCACTGTTGGTAGATGGAACAAAGCTAGTTGGTTTATAGTCAGTCAGGGTGTGTATTCCCTGCCACATACGCCGAGGGTCAGAGGAGGTAAAGTGCTCCTCAATCCGTCGTTTGTAGCAGTGCTTGGCTATGGCTATTAGTCTCTTCATATTGCCAGGGACTCCAGTGGGCGGTACAGAGGACGCTTGTACCCTGAGCGCTTGTTGATGCATTTCAGGACAGAGTTAGTGTAGGTGTCCAAGTGGATGTGTGAGCCTGTGCAGGCTCGGGCAGCATACTCACTCCAGTCGGTGTGCTGGAACTGTTGCTGAAGGAAGGAGTCAGCCCCATCCATCCAGAACTTTACAGTTCTGGTTGAAGGCTTAATCCTCTGCATGACTGGAGTGTATTTGGGAAGCAGGAACAAAGAAAGATGATCGGAAAGTCCAAGATGGGGGAGGGGTGTTGTTTTGAAGCTGGTTAAAGTCCAACCGATGCTGAATCCGGTGTTTGTGCAGTGAATGTTAATTTCCAAAAGTGTCTGTCTGTCGTAACTGTGGTTCGCAAGAGTTATTTGCGCAAGAAAACTGGAGATAGCTAAGTACAGAAGTATAACATCACTAAAACCGGTAAGACGCTGAGCCTCGCAGTGTGATCGCGATGCCATCTTGGTCCTGGAAGACCAAGGACCATTTCCTATAGAAATCAAGGTCCCAGAATCTGGAGGAAGAGAGGAGAGGCACGGAATCCACATTGTTCGAGCTACCCTGTAAAGTTTCCACAGTCAGTGGCGGTTTGGTGTCCCATGTCATCTGCTGGTGTGGGTCCACTTTATTTTCTGAGGTCCAAGGTCAACGCAGCCGCCTACCAGGGAGATTTAGATTACTTTATGCTTCCTTATGCTTCCAAGCGAGGTGGGTTAGTGCAGTGTGTAGTGCTGTTGAGATAGCGTCCTCGGTGGATCTGTTGCAACGATAAGCAAACTGGTGTGGGTCCAGCGTAGCAGGCAGGCAGGATTTCAAGTGAGAAAGAACTAGTCTTTTAAAGCACTTGGAAATTATTGAGGTGGGTTATGCAGTGTGTAGTTCTGTTGAGAGCGAAGACACCCGCAAGTTCCACAGCACAAGCACTCAGCACACGGCCAGGTACACCATCAGGGCCAGCTGCCTTCCGTGCATTCACTCTACTCAGCATGCGACTGACGTCCGAAGTGGAAAGTACAAGTGGGTTGTCATCGGTGGAGGATCGTTTATTGAAGATATCATTATCATCTGGTCGAAACGAGCGTAAAAGTTGTTCAGCTTATCAGGGAGTGAAGCACTGTTGGTAAATGGAACAAAGCTAGTTGGTTTATAGTCAGTCAGGGCGTGTATTCCCTGCCACATACGCCGAGGG
>NW_027101089.1:0-15000 GCF_029633855.1 Hoplias malabaricus | reverse complement strand
AGCCTGCTGTGGGACAACGCTGTTTTCTGACTGTGACTCTGAGCCGAGTGTAGTCAATTCACAAAAAACATTATAAGAACGCAGTACCAAAGCATGGCTCAATGTTGCATGTAGGTATTTGAGTATACACTAAGTAGGCTACAAGCTTATTGTTTTTAGTCCAATACACTTTATAAACTTGAATTCCTCTGTTTTTGTTTTTTTTTCATTTGTTTTAAATTATGCTCTAAACGTGTTGGATTCTCCGTGTTGACACGTAGGGTATAATTTCGCGTTAACACGTTAAGTTTGTGTATTTCGTGAATCATGATGCTTTACTGCCACCAACTGGTGTATGGCGTTATTGCTGAAACAACATAAAGCCTTAACTTAAGAAAGCCACTCAACATCCCAATCCACATATGGTATATTGCCATCGGACGGGACCAGAGCGCTAGCGCGCGGCGCCCGTTAAATGATTTTTGCCGAGCCCGAGAGCGGGTCCAGTGCGCTCAGGGGAACACGCCACGAAGTTCCGCGCCCTCGCTGAGTCTCTACTCCTCACGTGGAAAGAGATATGAATAATCAAAGTTTGGGCCTTTTATCCGCAATTTTTCATCAGTCCACCAGGTGGCACATGGAATGTCCCAACACATGTATATTATATTGGGTTTGGGATGGGGTATTTCCGGCCTCCGAATATATTGGAAGTGGGATGGTTGTCCAATTGCTGTCAAATATATTGGAAGTGGGATGGTTGTCCAATTGCAATATATTCTGATGGTGTCAAATATATTGGAAGTGGGATGGTTGTCCAATTGTAATATATTCTGATGGTGTCAAATACATTGGAAGAGGGATGGTTGTCCAATGGCAATATATTCTGATGGTGTCAAATATATTGGAAGTGGGATGGTTGTCCTGATGGTGTCTAATATATTGGAAGTGGGATGGTTGTCCAATTGCAATATATTCTGATGGTGTCAAATATATTGGAAGAGGGATGGTTGTCCAATTGCAATATATTCTGATGGTGTCAAATATATTGGAAGTGGGATGGTTGTCCTGATGGTGTCTAATATATTGGAAGTGGGATGGTTGTCCAATTGCAATATATTCTGATGGTGTCAAATATATTGGAAGTGGGATGGTTGTCCAATTCCCATACATCCTGATGGTGTCAAATATATTGGAAGAGGGATGGTTGTCCAATTGCAATATATTCTGATGGTGTCAAATATATTGGAAGTGGGATGGTTGTCCTGATGGTGTCTAATATATTGGAAGTGGGATGGTTGTCCAATTGCAATATATTCTGATGGTGTCAAATATATTGGAAGTGGGATGGTTGTCCAATTCCCATACATCCTGATGGTGTCAAATATATTGTAAGTGGGATAGTTGTCCAATTCCCATACATCCTGATGGTGTCAAATATATTGGAAGAGGGATGGTTGTCCAATTGCAATATATTCTGATGGTGTCAAATATATTGGAAGTGGGATGGTTGTCCTGATGGTGTCTAATATATTGGAAGTGGGATGGTTGTCCAATTGCAATATATTCTGATGGTGTCAAATATATTGGAAGTGGGATGGTTGTCCAATTCCCATACATCCTGATGGTGTCAAATATATTGGAAGAGGGATGGTTGTCCAATTGCAATATATTCTGATGGTGTCAAATATATTGGAAGTGGGATGGTTGTCCTGATGGTGTCTAATATATTGGAAGTGGGATGGTTGTCCAATTGCAATATATTCTGATGGTGTCAAATATATTGGAAGTGGGATGGTTGTCCAATTCCCATACATCCTGATGGTGTCAAATATATTGTAAGTGGGATAGTTGTCCAATTCCCCTATATCCTGATGGTGTCAAATATATTGGAAATGAGATGGTTGTCCAATTACCATACATCCTTATGGCTTCAAATATATTGTAAGTGGGATGCTTGTTCAATTACCATATATATTGTGTCAAATATGTTCAAAGTGGGATGGTGTCCCATCACTACATATTGTCATCAGAGCACGTTTTAGGAAAACATAATTGTAATGTCTAAAAATACATTTAGCCATATATCCCATGACTCCCTGATCTCATATCTGTCTTTGGAGTTGTAAAATTCTACTGTCCAAAATCCATATATTTTTTTTGACTTGAATATATTGGAAGTAGGATTATCAGATCTCAGCTTCAGAACAACATAAGAGGTTTTTACAAACGGGTCTATCTTTGTCTGGGTCTATCTTACTCAGCGTGTGAGTTTGGAGAAGATTGGAGAGAATAAATATTTTCACTCAAAAAAACTAAAAGGGGTCCCCCTATGAGTTGTTTTTAAGTGAAAAAATTTATGTCCTCCAATCATCTCCAAACTCACACCCTGAGTTGATGACACTCAGACTTAGACGAAACTGGTCTTACTTTGAAGATATTTCACTCCTAAGCCAAGATCTGATAATCCAACTTCCAATATATTCCAGTCAAAAAAATATATGGGTTTTTGACAGTAGAATTTTACACTTCTAATTACAGAAAAAGGATCAGAGGGACTTGGGCTGTATGGAAACATGTATTTTTTTAACTATATAAAATGTTTTCCCAAAATGTATAAGTCTTTACTTTAACCATCCCAATTGCAATATATTTGACACAAGTGTTATATATTATATTTAAGCAGTACATTTCTTCGTAGATGTCTTTCAGTAACTGTAAAACATTTATTTTAATTATTTGTAATTTGCTAAGACACATGGAAGACCTTTACATCCCGAGGTAGTGATAGCTTACAACCTGGTCTCACACCTACTTGTGATATAGTCACATATATAGGAGACTGCAATTCATGCTGAAAATATGCGATATGTCACGAATTGCAGATTACTATATCACGAGTAGGTGTGAGACCGGGCTGTAGCTTAACATTACTGGCTGATGTAACTTTGCTAACTGACAAAGCGACACATTTATGTTATGATTAAAACCAATATTTAACAAAAAATATATTCATTAAACACATGAAAAGTGTTGTATTCTAATCAAATGATATTTAAACTCCCGCACGAGTTATGCACAGGGGCCGTGTCTTCATTAATTCAGACTTATTATCCTGGATTTAAGTCCTTTATAGAGTATTTAGTTATTTTTTATAACGTCTCTTCCTTACACATGTAAACAATCGTACACACACAAAAATGCGTGTATTTGTATAACTAAAAATGTGAGTCTGTAAACAAGTTTTAGTCCCCACACCGAGATTATATCCATCTACACACAGACAAAGAGAGAGTCCACCAGTTTCGCTACACTACACTTTGTTTGGGTTTTTATGTACTGTTTCTAATTCTATATTTTTGTTGTGATATCAGTTATAATTGAATATGTATTTTGTCTCGTTCACCAGTGATATTTTTCAGTTACTGTAGTTAAAACAGCATTTAACTAATCCATACGGGCCTACTTACATATTCATGATTGGATTTACATCACACACTGTAGCTGACACGAAACATAAATCCTTTGTGAACGTAGTCCCTACGTTTCATCTGAATTATTCATAACATAGTGAGCGAAGCACTGACCTATGGCTACGTTGAGCCCTACGTGAGCAGTGTGAAGACAGCAATATTAGTAAGCTGATCCCCATAGCAACTGGAAGTTAATTTTTCACAATAAAAAACCTCTGGTGTTTAGTACCTTAAAATTTGTAAACATGCATATTATTATATAACTTCATTCATAACATGCTCTAAAGCTTTTCATAATTGTATATCAAACAAACATCACTATTCTCTCACACTATGTGTGTGACACATACTGAGATTTGACATTGATAAATTATGTGCATTCTTTTAATAGCATACTGCTAAACAATACAGTGTCAATACAAACCCATGGTGAAATTAACTTTCCAGATCCTCCTCTTTCTGTAAACGTATTGTATGTTTAACGATACATTAAGTTACTCATGTTTTATTTAATTATGTGTATCTACTTCTATATATAAATTAAGAGAGGATAAATCTCCTTCAAAATGAAATTGAACAAAAAATTCTGAATTAAAAAAGGGCTTTTTCAGCAGTTCAGTGGTGGTTGAAGTGAGGGGTTTATATATATATATATATATATATATATATATATATATATATGTGTGTGTGTGTGTGTGTGTGTGTGTGTGTGTGTGCTTTTAAACGTATTTATATATGTATAATGTTAATACAAAATCTCATAAAAAACATGGTCAAATCCAATACGCTTAGAGACCAACGACATTCCTTACACCTGGACCCCCATGACTACTGACGAAGAACACTCAGAAAAGTGACACTGAGCCTGCTGTGGGCCAACGCTGTTTTCTGACTGTGACTCTGAGCCGAGTGTAGTCAATTCACAAAAAACATTATAAGAACGCAGTACCAAAGCATGGCTCAATTTTGCATGTAGGTATTTGAGTATACACTAAGTAGGCTACAAGCTTATTGTTTTTATAATACACTTTATAAACTTGAATTCCTCTGTTTTTTTTTCATTTGTTTTAAATTATGCTCTAAACGTGTTGGATTCTCCGTGTTGACACGTAGCGTATAATTTCGTGTTAACACGTTAAGGTATTGACGCGTTATGAACGTGTTAACACGTTAAGTTTGTGTATTTCGTGAATCATGATGCTTTACTGCCACCTACTGGTGTATGGCGTTATTGCTGAAACAACATAAAGCCTTAACTTACCAAATAACGGAAACAATTCCAGTGTTTAATGTTCTGAACAATGTTTATGAGATTTTGTATAAACATTATACAAACATAATATTTATATAAACATAAATACGTTTAAAAGCGCACACACACATATATATATATATACCCCTCACTTCAACCACCACTGAATTTACTGCTGAAAAAAGCCCTTTTTTAATTCAGATTTTTTTGTTCAATATAATTTTGAAGGAGATTTATCCTATCTTAACATATATAAGTATGTGGCCACAAATGGGTCCACAATTCCATTTAGACCTAACAGGTGGTGGTGGGGTCTTAGTTCCGAAAAGCCATTTAGTGGACAAAATAGCAGTTGCTTACCTCTTCGTAGTACCACACCATCCCAATCCACATATATGATACGCCGCTTGGTGGACCTTATCGGCCTAGCGCGCGGCGCCCCCTAGACGATTTACTTTGCAGAGCCCGGGGTCGGGTCCTGGGCACACGTGGTGAGAGCTAAAAATCCTCAAAGTTTGGGCCTTTTACCCGCACTTTTGCATCAATCCACCAGGTGGCTCCCGGAACGTCCCGATTCCAATATATTCCATTACAGGCGTATATATTTATCATTCGTTGAAGTGTTTTGTAATGTTTTTAATACTTTTAACATGCCCAACATCCATAGACATTAACATTTTTAAAGTGTTGGCTACTTTGATAAGGCAACACAAACGTCCTTTCACAAAGTTTCCAACTATCTTTGATATATTTATAATGCCAGTAAACCGACAAACACGTAACCACAGTGAGCCAGCCTGTCCTTCTGAAACTCTTGTCCGAACGCCTTACTTTCAAATTTTCAAGTTAGCTAATGTTACTGCTGCATTACTTAAGGTGGAAGCGAAAAATTTAAAAGCTTCTGAGCGAACACCAGTCAGAATGTCAACACTAGAACTATCAGGATTTTCATATACCCCCTTTTTCTACCAGAGGCTGCCAAATGGCAGTGCTGGGGTAATTTGCAACCCATTAGGCCACCTTTTGTTATGTACATTAAGCCACTACTAGGTGCTAAAACGGGGGGATGGGTGATAGTGTGAACTGTGTTGACTGACAAAGCTCTGAGAGTCACAGCAGGCACAGACTTTCAGGAGTTTAGTTTAGGGCAACAGTCTCAACAAATAAAAAATATTTTGGTACTTTGGCAGTTTTCTCAGCTGCTGATAATTATTATTATAATCTTTCAAAAATATAATGAAATAATACTTGTTTATTTAGAATACACACAATAAAGAATTATTTAAGCTTTTTAGTTTATATTTGTTGATCTAATGCAGTATTATTTGATGTGAAACCTACAAAAACCTTGAGAAATATAAATAAAAAAATCAGTTAAGTAAAAATTGCTCAAAAATAGTATTTAAGTTTAATTTGAGTCATATTTACTTGTCAAGAAAAACACTTTGCCAATGGGGTGAGATATTTTGACTTAAAACAAGAAAAAATGTCCTGATAATATTCTTTTACTTGGGTTTTTAAATGTTTAAGTAAAAATGTCCTTTTTACAAGTAGCTGAGGGTTGTTTTTTGTATAAATTTATGTAAAAATATCTTTACCTATTGGCAGTTTTTCAAAAGACAAAAACTACTTAAAATAAGGTTACAACATATCAGAGCTATTTTGACTAATCAATATGCCACTTTTTGCACTGTGAAAACAATCCTACATTAGTACAAAGGAGGCAGTTTTTCAAAAGGCAAATTTACTTAAAATCTGAACTTTAGCTATTTTGACAAATCATCAGTGAGAAAACAATCCAAAATTAGTACAAAGGAGGCAGACTTGAGGTGTTTTGGAATTATAGTTCAAATAATGTCTTTGTGTGAGTTTTAGAGAAAGATGACTGCAGACACTGGAAAACTTGTTAATAAAGTGCATAAACTTTATATAATAAACTGCACCAAAGTAAATAGCCTATCTGGCTACATGCTGAGTGAAATAAAATAGAATAAACCTTTCTCACTATAGTACAATATTACAAATATACACGATGGAGGTAACTGAGATGGGTGTGTCAGTGTCAGTCAGGGTGTGTATTCCCTGCCACATACGCCAAGGGTCAGAGGAGGTAAAGTGCTCCTCAATCCAGAGTTTGTAGCAGTGCTTGGCTATAGCTATTAGTCTCTTCATATTGCCAGGAACTCCAGTGGGCGGTACAAAGGACGCTCGTACCCTGAGCGCTTCTATGCTGAGGGATGCCATGGTAAGAAATCTCAGACCACCAGTCTTGTTTTTTGCCCTTCTTTTGTACGCATTAGGTTTTTCCATTTATGTGCATCTGCTTTTGTTTTTTTTGTGAATCAGGACCGGCGTTTGTAGCAGTGCTTGGCTATAGCTATTCCTCTCCTCAGGTTAGCTCTGACCAAGCTGTATGCTTCCCTGCATCCTGATCTGAAGGCAGCATCTCTGGCTTTGAGCAGAGTGCGAACCTCTCTGTTCATCCAGGGCTTCTGATTAGGGAATGTTAATTATTATGGCAAACTTAAAATTAATGATTAAGTATCACCAGGAAGAAAGATCGACGCTCAAAGAATTCTTTGAGGAGAAGAGAGGAATAAGACAGACAGTCAAAGATTCTCTCTTATCTCTTGAATTTATTGAACAAATCCAAGCCATATATAGGACCCCAGTCACGTACACCATTATTAGATCATGTCTCGTTCCATCAACCCAAACATTCCCTTATTGGTGCCTCGTCATCTCCCTTTTATCTCCGTCCTCTTCGTATTGCCAGGAACTCCAGTGGGCGGTACAAGGACACTTGTACAAGCGCTTCTATGCTAAGGAATGTCATGTTAAGAAATCTTGGACCCTCGTCAACGTCAGAGAGGATCCCAGGCATGTCGCACCCCTTCTGCATAGGAGGTTATTTCGGGCGGGCCGAGCACAACGTGGGCATGGGCGTTTCCATCAGAGCGGTGACTCTGAAATCTCTTCTGGTAAGATTTCCTAAATTTTCTATGTTTGTTTGCTGGTTATAGCTGTTGTGATTTTGGAAGAGACACACTGCAAAAAGTACAATCTTGAAGTTAAAATTGCTCAAGAATATTATTCTATTTTAATTTGAGTAATTTTGACTTGTATTTTGACTTAAAACAAGACAAAATGTCCTGATACGATTCTTTTACTTTGGGTTTTAAAAAGTTTAAGTAAAAATGTCTTTTTTTACAACTAGCTGAGGGTTGTTTTTTTGTATAAATTTATTAAAAAATATCTTTACCTATTGGCAGTTTTTCAAAAGACAAAAACTACTTAAAATAAGGTTACAAAATATCAGAGCTATTTTGACTAATCAATATGCCACTTTTTGCACTGTGAAAACAATCCTACATTAGCACAAAGGAGGCATACTTCAGATGTTTTGGAATTATAATTCAAATACCATGTTTGTGTCAATTTCACATTATTTGAACCTTTCACTAATCAATTCTCAAACATATGGTCCTGTAGATGAGGAGACTTCACCACCTCCAGGAAAGAGAGGTCGCATGGAGACACACGGGTGGCTGACAGAGACGGCAAAAGATGGCACAGTGTGGCATGAAGCACATAGTTTATATTTCTGTAAAGTTTACATTTCTATTCATGAATACTTTTGTTAACATATTGTTGCATGCTTATTTAATCTTTCATTACTTCCTTTATTACTATTTCATTGTACAGGGAAACCAAGCAAAATGTTTCTTTCCTGTTCATATACCAATAAAACTACCTTGAATCTAAATGTCTGGTAATGTTGACTTTTTTTGTGGGTGGGGGTTCACCAACTTGCTGCAGAGAAGAGTGTGGAGTGCAGTAGAGTGTCTCCTTTCAAATGTAAAGGCCTCATTTACATAACACTGGAGGTGAGAAGAGCTGTTCACACCTGCCAAATGGCAGTTCTTTGGGATTTAAAGGTATAATTGCCAAATGGCAGCGGTTTGGTAGTTCTAGTGTTAAACAATACACCTGCATATAGTCAGCACAAAAAGATTGCTCACACATTAAAATCATGCCCAAGATAATGGAACAATGACGTTCAGAAGTAAGTTATAATCCAGCGTCAGGTAATTTAATGTGGAAGCGAAGAGTTGCAATACAACATTGAGCTTCTGGGCAACCTCAATGTTAAGAAATTAAAATTATACAAGCACATACAGGTGCTGGTCATAAAATTTGAATGTATGCAAGACATGGGTGTCAGCTGTCATGTTCCTTATGCCAAGCCACTCTTGAACAAGAGACAGCGTCAGGAAAAAGGACTGGACTGCTCCTGAGTGGTCCAAAGTTATGTTCCCTGATTAAAATAAATTAGATGAGATTAGATTCAACTTTATTGTCATTGTGCAGAGTACAAGTACAGGGCCAATGGAATGTAGTTAGCATCTAACCAGAAGTGCAATATATAACATTATTTACATAATTTACATAAAGTGCAGTAGTGATATGACATTGTGATTATGGAAGTTAAAGTAACCATATATACATATTGAAATATAAAATATGTAAGCAAAGTAACATTGTGTAGGTGATGCATTATGTACTGAAGGATGAATGAAATACAGCTTTACAGAAGGTGCAGTGAAATGATTGTGCAAGATTTATTTAAAGTGCCTGAATAGTGTTCATCCGGATAACAGCCTCGGGAAAAAAAAACTTTTACGAAACCTGTTAGTGCGGGAAAAGAGGCTCCTGTAACGTCTGCCAGATGGTAAAAGGCTGAAAAGTCCATGATTTGGGTGTGTGACGTCCTTGACGATATTTCTTGCCCTGCCCAGGCAGCGTTTATGGTAGATGTCCTCGAAGGAACTTGAAACTGGACACCTGATCCACTGCAGTTCCGTTGATGTGAATGGGGGCGTGAGCTTGGTTCCTAGTCCGTCTGAGGTCCATGATGATCTCCTTTGTTTTGAGCGTGTTTAGTACCAGGTTATTCTTTTGGCACCACAAGGACAGATGCTGTACTTCATCCCGGTAGGGCGTTTCATTATTGTCTGTAATCAAGCCTATCACCATGGTGTCATCTGCGAATTTGACTACGGTGTTTGAACCATAGGCAGGTACACAGTCATGGGTGAAGAGAGAGTACAGAATCGGGCTAAGAACACAACCTTGTGAAACGCCAGTGTTCAAGGTGATGGTTGATGAATGAAGGTTGCCTAATCTAACAGATTGGGGTCTGTTAGACAGGAAGTCTAAAATCCAGTGGCAGAGTGATGTGCTGATACCCAGAGGGTGGAGTTTGGATATCAGCATAGGCGGAATCACTGTGTTGAATGCAGAACTAAAATCGAGGAACAGCATTCTCACCTATGAGTTTTGACAGTCCAGGTGGGTTAGTGCAGTGCTGTTGAGATAGCGTCCTCTGTGGATCTGTTGCTATGATAAGCAAACTGGTGTGGGTCCAGCGTAGCAGGCAGGCAGGATTTCAAGTGAGAAAGAACTAGTCTTTTAAAGCACTTGGAAATTATTGGGGTGAGTGCTACAGGTCAAAATTCATTAAAGTCTGAAGCAGTAGAATGCTTAGGCACAGGCACAAGGATGGCTGATTTAAAGATAGAAGGTACAGCTGCCTGGGCAAGCGAAACATTAAAGATGTGAGCAAAGACACCCGCAAGTTCCACAGCACAAGCTCTTAGCACACGGCCAGGTACACCACCAGGGCCAGTTGCCTTCCGTGCATTCACTCTGCTCAGCATGCGACTGACGTCCGAATTGGAAAGTACAAGTGGGTTGTTGTCGGTGGAGGATCGTTTATTGAAGATATCAATATCATCTGGTCGAAACGAGCGTAGAAGTTGTTCAGCTCATCAGGGAGTGAAGCACTGTTGGTAGATGGAACAAAGCTAGTTGGTTTATAGTCAGTCAGGGTGTGTATTCCCTGCCACATACGCCGAGGGTCAGAGGAGGTAAAGTGCTCCTCAATCCAGAGTTTGTAGCAGTGCTTGGCTATAGCTGTTAGTCTCTTCATATTGCCAGGAACTCCAGTGGGCGGTACAAAGGACGCTTGTACCCTGAGCGCTTCTATGCTGAGGGATGCCATGCCAAGAAATCTCGGACCACCAGTCTTGTTTTTTGCCCTTCTTTTGTATGCATTAGGTTTCTCCATTTATGTGCATCTGCTTTTCTTTTTTCTGTAAATCAGGACCGGCGTTTGTAGCAGTGCTTGGCTATAGCTATTCCTCTCCTCAGGTTAGCTCTGGCCAAGCTGTATGCTTCCCGGCGTCCTGATCTGAAGGCAGCATCTCTGGCTTTGAGCAATGTGCGAACCTCTCTGTTTATCCAGGGCATTTGAATAGGGAATGTTAATTGTTATGGCAAACTTAAATTTAATGATTAAGTATCACCAGGAAGAAAGATCGATGCTCAAAGAATTCTTTGAGGAGAAGACAGGAATAAGACAGACAGTCAAAGTCAGTCCACACAGTTGTTGATGTGTTTCAGGACAGAGTTAGTGTAGGTGTCCAAGTGGATGTGTGAGCCTGTGGAGGCTCGGGCAGCATACTCACTCCAGTCGGTGTGCTGGAACTGTTGCTGAAGGAAGGAGTCAGCCCCATCCATCCAGAACTTTACAGTTCTGGTTGAAGGCTTAATCCTCTGCATGACTGGAGTGTATTTGGGAAGCAGGAACAAAGAAAGATGATCGGAAAGTCCAAGATGGGGGAGGGGTGTTGTTTTGAAGCTGGTTAAAGTCGAACCGATGCTGAATCCGGTGTTTGTGCAGTGAATGTTAATTTCAAAAAGTGTCTGTCTGTCGTAACTGTAGTTCGCAAGAGTTATTTGCGCAAGAAAACTGGAGATAGCTAAGTACAGAAGTATAACATCACTAAAACCGGTAAGACGCTGAGCCTCGCAGTGTGATCGCGATGCCATCTTGGTCCTGGGAGACCAAGGACCATTTCCTATGGATATCAAGGTCCCAGAATCTGGAGGAAGAGAGGAGAGGCACGGAATCCACATTGCTCGAGGTACCCTGTAAAGTTTCCACAGTAAGTGGCGGTTTGGGGTCCCATGTCATCTGCTGGTGTGGGTCCACTGTATTTTCTGAGGTCCAAGGTCAACGCAGCCGCCTACCAGGGAGATTTAGATTACTTTATGCTTCCTTATGCTTCCAAGCGGGGTGGGTTAGTGCAGTGTGTAGTGCTGTTGAGAGCGAAGACACCCGCAAGTTCCACAGCACAAGCTCTTAGTACACGGCCAGGTACACCACCAGGGCCAGCTGCCTTCCGTGCATTCACTCTGCTCAGCATGCGACTGACGTCCGAAGTGGAAAGTACAAGTGGGTTGTCGTCGGTGGAGGATTGTTTATTGAAGAAATCAATATCATCTGGTCGAAACGAGTGTAAAAGTTGTTCAGCTCATCAGGGAGTGAAGCACTGTTGGTAGATGGAACAAAGCTTGTTGGTTTATAGTCAGTCAGGGCGTGTATTCCCTGCCACATATGCCGAGGGTCAGAGGAGGTAAAGTGCTCCTCAATCCGGCGTTTGTAGCAGTGCTTGGCTATAGCTATTAGTCTCTTCATATTGCCAGGAACTCCAGTGGGCGGTACAAAGGACGCTCGTACCCTGAGCGCTTCTATGCTGAGGGATGCCATGGTAAGAAATCTCAGACCACCAATCTTGTTTTTTGCCCTTCTTTTGTACGCATTAGGTTTTTCCATTTATGTGCATCTGCTTTTGTTTTTTTTTGTGAACCAGGACCGGCGTTTGTAGCAGTGCTTGGCTATAGCTATTCCTCTCCTCAGGTTAGCTCTGACCAAGCTGTATGCTTCCCGGCGTCCTGATCTGAAGGCAGCATCTCTGGCTTTGAGCAGAGTGCGAACTTGTCTGTTCATCCAGGGCTTCTGATTAGGGAATGTTAATTATTATGGCAAACTTAAAATTAATGATTAAGTATCACCAGGAAGGAAGATCGACGCTCAAAGAATTCTTTGAGGAGAAGAGAGGAATAAGACAGACAGTCAAAGATTGCGTGAATCCGGTATTTGTGCAGTGAATGTTAATTTCCAAAAGTGTCTGTCTCTCGTAGCTGTAGTTCGCAAGAGTTATTTGTGCAAGAAAACTGGAGATAGCTAAGTACAGAAGTATAACATCACTAAAACTGGTAAGATGCTGAGCCTCGCAGTGTGATCGCGATGCCATCTTGGTCCTGGAAGACCAAGGACCATTTCCTATAGAAATCAAGGTCCCAGAATCTGGAGGAAGAGAGGAGAGGCACGGAATCCACATTGTTCGAGGTACCCTGTAAAGTTTCCACAGTCAGTGGCGGTTTGGTGTCCCATGTCATCTGCTGGTGTGGGTCCACTTTATGTTCTGAG
Organism: Hoplias malabaricus; assembly: GCF_029633855.1. NCBI lineage: Eukaryota > Metazoa > Chordata > Actinopteri > Characiformes > Erythrinidae > Hoplias > Hoplias malabaricus. The sequence continues at coordinate 1,961 of NW_027101089.1, read as the reverse complement.
GTCCAAGGTCAACGCAGCCGCCTACCAGGGAGATTTAGATTACTTTATGCTTCCTTATGCTTCCAAGCGAGGTGGGTTAGTGCAGTGTGTAGTGCTGTTGAGATAGCGTCCTCGGTGGATCTGTTGCTACGATAAGCATAGTGGTGTGGGTCCAGCCTAGCAGGCAGGCAGGCAGGATTTCAAGTGAGAAAGAATTAGTCTTTTAAAGCACTTGGAAATTATTGGGGTGAGTGCTACAGGTCAAAAGTCATTAAAGTCTGAAGCAGTAGAATGCTTAGGCACAGGCACAACGATGGCTGATTTAAAGATAGATGGTACAGCTGCCTGAGCAAGCGAAACATTAAAGATGTGAGTGAAGACACCCGCAAGTTCCATAGCAAAGCTCTTAGCACAATTTACAATTTACAAAGCTCTTAGCAAAAACTAATTTACAAAGCTCTTAGCACACGGCCAGGTACACCATCAGGGCCAGCTGCCTTCCGTGCATTCACTCTGCTCAGCATGCGACTGACGTCCGAAGTGGAAAGTACAAGCTGCACAAATCAGTCAGAGAGAGCGGGCAGCACGCACAAAACACTCAGAGAGAGCACGCAGTTTGCACAAAACACTCAGAGAGCACGCAGTTTGCACAAAACACTCAGAGAGAGCGCGCAGATTGCACAAAACACTCAGCGAGAGCGCGCAGCATGCACAAAACCCTCAGCCAGAGCGCGCAGCATGCACAAAACCCTCAGCGAGAGCGCGCAGCACGCACAAAACCCTCAGCGAGAGCGCGCAGTTTGCACAAAACACACAGAGAGATCGCAAAGCTCACAAAAAAAACTAAAGAGAGATCGCGCAGTTTGCACAAAACACTCAGAGAGAGCGCAAAGCTCGCAAAAAAAAAAACCTGAGAGAGCGTGCAGCGCGCACAAAACATTCAGCGAGAGCGCGCAGTTTGCACAAAACATTCAGCGAGAGCGCGCAGTTTGCACAAAACACACAGAGAGAGCGCGCAGCACGCACAAAACCCTCAGAGAGATCGCAAAGCTCGCAAAAAAAAAACCTGAGAGATCGCGCAGCCCGCACAAAATTTCTGTTGAAGCCATAGCATAACTCAATGGTGAGTCAAAAGCGGCAGAGGTTACTTTTTTTTAAAAAACCGTGACCCAGGCAAAGCTCCATATTTGTAACGGCAAATGCAAAGCTGGTTAAGGCATAACTTTGTTGGGGTTAACCTTTTGTCTGAAGTGTCTTACATAACTTCAAGTCTTGTGTGAATGTGTTCACCGGAAAAATACTCCAACAGCGCTCCGTATAACATGGATAAAACAATTATTTACAACACATACCAAGTCGACGTTAACAGAGCACGTTTAATAAATAATATAGAAGACACGGGTTAGCCTTTTTTTTTGTAAGCACAGGGCTGACATTTTATGAAACACACTTTACCTTGTGTGAGCACTATATCTACAATGTTTGAATCCATTTTTAAAAAAAATGTTCTTCTTTTTTGCAGCTTGAACACAACTAAATCAGATGCAGTGGGCATGTAAATTTTGCAAATTTGTGTATGAAAGAAAGGGCAACTGCTTAGACATTACAGATACAGAAACATGGTGGTTACAGCCACCAGTGAAACGCATGTTGGAGCGCTGGCCAGCCCTTTTCAGAAAGCAGCAGGTATGGTAACAAATATGTAATTTATGTAAAATAAAACATACAATCATATTAACATGAACATATTACTTCTACAAGAGTAAATGTATTTTAATTTGTGTAATCTGTTAATGTGGTACAAATCGAATTATGGCTCTATGTGTGCTGTGTTTTTCCTAAAGGTTTTTGCTGAGTTCACAAGGGTGGCAAGTAAAGATCTTGAACAAGACTTTTTTGAGGCCTTGGACCGTCACACCCCACGATTCCTTGAGATCTTTAAATCCAGGAAAGGAATTATTGGCAGTACACTTGCAGACATT
>NW_027101088.1:0-30362 GCF_029633855.1 Hoplias malabaricus | reverse complement strand
GGTTCTTCTGTAAAGCTTCTACAGTGAGAACCATGAACTTTCTATTACACCATCCCGTACACACAGCTCCGTTACAGGTGTTTCTCCAACATTTCTGATTACGCTAAAGGGTTTTAAGGAAAGCACAGATGCAACATCTACAGCACCTAGCAACCACCTGGAATACCACCACAGCCATCTTGTACCAGCCTGAAAACCAACTCAGAAACCAGAGCAACATCCTAGCAACCACCTAGAATACCACCGCAGCCATCTTGTACCAGCCTCAAAAAAACTAACTCAGAAACCAGAGCAACATCCTAGCAACTACCTGGAATACCACCACAGCCATTTTGTACCAGCCTGAAAACCAACTCAGAAACCACAGCAACATCCTAGCAACCACCTGGAAGTTGCTAAAAGGGGATATATCATGAAGATATCCCTCGTCCAGTGTGTGTTCATATTAATGTGTGAATTTGGAGTCAACCAACCCACACACTGTGAAACAAGACCCCAGGAGAATACTAAAGGAGAAAAACGAGAATGGAGAAGAAAGAGAACCGAGCAAAAACAGCTTAAAACCAGAGCTTCTGCTCCTCACTGCTGTGCGCTCTGGGTCGGGGTGAACAGAGAGCGCCTCATTGTCATTTAAAGGAGAAGGAATGCGGACACTTGCTCTGGACCTGAACCTGAGTAAATTCTCTGTGCTTAAAACAAAAAGATCATCCAGACACTTATCAGTGAAAGGTGCAAAATCCTTCTGTCATGCTATGGGGGAGAACACTGCCCACGTCATGGGAGAGCTGTGTGTAAAGGTACCACTGAAAATGAGATTATATTGAGTTTTTAGAGAGACATGCTGCCATCTAGGCGCCATCTTTTCTGGGAAGTCTGTGGTTATTTCAGCAGGACGATGCCTGGCTAAAACCTGGGTTTACTATACTTTGTGTTTGGGTTGAACTCGGGCTAATCGTAGTGTCTGGGACTTTGTGTCCATGTTAAACTCGGGCTAATCCTAGTCTCTGGGACTTTGTGTCCAGGTTAAACTCGGGCTAATCCTAGTCTCTGGGACTTTATGTCCATGTTAAACTCGGGCTAATCCTAGTCTCTGGGACTTTGTGTCCAGGTTAAACTCGGGCTAATCGTAGTCTCTGGGACTTTGTGTCCATGTTAAACTCGGGCTAATCGTAGTTTCTGGGACTTTGTGTCCAGGTTAAACTTGGGCTACGCATAGTCTCGGGGACTTTGTGTCCAAGTTGAATTTGGGCTACGCCTAGTCCCTGGGACTCTGTGTCCAGGTTAAACTTGGGCTATGCCTAGTTTCTGGGACTTTGCTTCCAGGTTAAACTCAGGCTACGCCGAGTCTCTGGGACTTTGTGTCTAGGTTCAACTTGGGCTAATCCTAGCCTCTGGAACCTTGTGTCCAGATAAAACTTGGGCTAATCCTTGTCTCTGGGACTTTGTGTCCAGATTAAACTTGGGCTAATCCTTGTCTCTGGGACTTTGTGTCCAGGTTAAACTTAGGCTACGCCTAGTCTCTGGGACTGTGTGTCCAGGTTGATCTTGGTCTAATCCTAGCCTCTGGGACTTTGTGTCCAGGTTAAACTCTGCAGTTAGTTCCACAGTCTCTGGATGAACAGCTGCAGCAGAACCCAGGAACATTAATCTTTTAGTCCTCACTGAGACACTGTAAACAACACATAATCATTACTATCTCTCTCTGTCCTCTGTTTTTCCCTTGGCCTAAATTATACCACACCTAAAGTGTAACTCTGCTCTCTCTCTCCCTTGTTTACAGTCATGCTGTGTCTCAAAAGTGGATGACAAGTGAAATAAACAAAGAAACAAAGGAATGAATGAAAGAATAAATGTCACAATGTAAGTTAAAAGTTCAGGTAATGAGTTGTTTCTGGGTGCTAAGCTATGGCACAGCTATTACTTATACTTATAATCCAGCATCTTGGACACAAAGCAGTGGATCTGTGTGTGTGTGTTCATATTGTAACTGTACATTGGTGATGTGCTGAATATTTTACAAACCCTCCCAAACAGCGCCACACACACACACACACAAGGGCCAGAGAGAGGGAGGAGAGGACAGTCAGGTCAGAAAGGAAATTAAAACAATGCATTGGCCAAAAAGCATCACATTTACCAGTTGTCTCCCTCTGTCCACTGAGGGGTCTTCATCGTTGATGACTGGCCTATGTTCAAACACAGCCACGGTCCCACTGTCCCTATCAGGTGATGTCCTTCATGCTCACATACACACTGTGTACTGGTAACGGCTCCACTCAGTGTGGTGGGGTATCTGCACTGTGGAACATGGTACCTGAAGATTCCTGGCATTTCTGCCACAGGGAAATCTAGCTCCCACCTGGAGTTCCTCGTATGCACTGGAGGATGATGATGCGGAGGAGGAGGATGTTGAAGGCTTTGTGTTTTACGTTGAATGGTGGATTTTTGCAATGTTTCCTGAGGATTCCTGAGTGCTACACACACTCTAAAGAACCCCACAATAAGGGTCCTGAGGACTCTGAGGAGACGTACAATTATAAAAATACAATCCTTCATCTGCTGCTGCTTCATTCTCTCTCTCTCTCTCTCTGTTTTAGATCAGAAGGAGTGAGAGTGTGTGGGGCTCTGTTTCAGAGGGAGTCTGAACACAGTTTAAATCTGTCTGTTCTCTCTACATCATTATCTCTGAAACAGACCCAATCTCCTCTCTATCTCTATCTCTCTCTCTCTGTCTCTCTCTCTCTGTCTATTCTTGATGAGCCAAAGGCAACAACACATATGGGCTGTTGGGAATATCTCTCCTTTTCCATCAGCAATGCCCCTTTCTTTCTGTTCGCTTTTTCTTATATCTTTATCTTTCTTTCTTTTCCTTTCTTCATTAGATACCCTTTACTAGATATGCTTCATATCACTTAAATATCTGAGACAAAACTCAAATCCAGCGCAGAATCAACACTGCACCTCAATAAATACTCATATAAACTATAACAAGAGACATCAGTCAACTCTCCACATCAATAAATACTAATATAAACTATAACAGGAGACATCAGTCAACTCTCCACCTCAATAAATACTAATATAAACTATAACAGGAGACATCAGTCCACACTCCACCTCAGTAAATACTCATATACGCTATAACAGGAGACATCGGTCCACTCTCCACCTCAGTAAATACTCATATACGCTATAACAGGAGATATCAGTCCACACTCCACCTCAGTAATTACTCATATACGCTATAACAGGAGACATCAGTACACTCTCCACCTCAGTAAATACTCATATACGCTATAACAGGAGACATCAGTCCACTCACCACCTCAGTAAATACTCATATACGCTATAACAGGAGACATCAGTCCACTCTCCACCTCAGTAAATACTCATACGCTATAACAGGAGACATCAGTCCACTCACCACCTCAGTAAATACTCATATACACTATAACAGGAGACATCAGTCAACTCTCCACCTCAGTAAATACTCATATACGCTATAACAGGAGACATCAGTCAACTCTCCACCTCAGTAAATACTCATACGCTATAACAGGAGACATCAGTCCACTCACCACCTCAGTAAATACTCATACGCTATAACAGGAGACATCAGTCCACTCACCACCTCAGTAAATACTCATATACGCTATAACAGGAGACATCAGTCCACTCTCCACCTCAGTAAATACTCATATACGCTATAACATGAGACATCAGTCCACTCACCACCTCAGTAAATACTCATATACGCTATAACAGGAGACATCAGTACACTCTCCACCTCAGTAAATACTCATACGCTATAACAGGAGACATCAGTCAACTCTCCACCTCAGTAAATACTCATATACGCTATAACAGGAGACATCAGTCAACTCTCCACCTCAGTAAATACTCATACGCTATAACAGGAGACATCAGTCCACTCTCCACCTCAGTAAATACTCATATACGCTATAACATGAGACATCAGTCCACTCACCACCTCAGTAAATACTCATATACGCTATAACAGGAGACATCAGTCCACTCTCCACCTCAGTAAATACTCATATACGCTATAACAGGAGACATCAGTCCACTCACCACCTCAGTAAATACTCATACGCTATAACAGGAGACATCAGTCAACTCTCCACCTCAGTAAATACTCATATACGCTATAACAGGAGACATCAGTCAACTCTCCACCACAGTAAATACTCATACGCTATAACAGGAGACATCAGTCAACTCTCCACCTCAGTAAATACTCATACACGCTATAATAGGAGACATCAGTCCACACTCCACCTCAGTAAATACTCATACACTATAACAGGAGACATCAGTCAACTCACCACCTCAGTAAATACTCATATACGCTATAACAGGAGACATCAGTCCACTCACCACCTCAGTAAATACTCATATATGCTATAACAGGAGACATCAGTCCACTCTCCACCTCAGTAAATACTCATATACGCTATAACAGGAGACATCAGTCCACTCACCACCTCAGTAAATACTCATATACACTATAACAGGAGACATCAGTCCACTCACCACCTCAGTAAATACTCATATACGCTATAACAGGAGACATCAGTCAACTCTCCACCTCAGTAAATACTCATATACGCTATAACAGGAGACATCAGTCCACTCACCACCTCAGTAAATACTCATATATGCTATAACAGGAGACATCAGTCCACTCTCCACCTCAGTAAATACTCATATACGCTATAACAGGAGACATCAGTCCACTCACCACCTCAGTAAATACTCATATACACTATAACATGAGACATCAGTCCACTCACCACCTCAGTAAATACTCATATACGCTATAACAGGAGACATCAGTCAACTCTCCACCTCAGTAAATACTCATACGCTATAACAGGAGACATCAGTCCACTCACCACCTCAGTAAATACTCATATACGCTATAACAGGAGACATCAGTCCACTCACCACCTCAGTAAATACTCATATACACTATAACAGGAGACATCAGTCCACTCACCACCTCAGTAAATACTCATATACGCTATAACAGGAGACATCAGTCCACTCACCACCTCAGTAAATACTCATATACACTATAACAGGAGACATCAGTCAACTCTCCACCTCAGTAAATACTCATATACGCTATAACATGAGACATCAGTCCACTCTCCACCTCAGTAAATACTCATATACGCTATAACAGGAGACATCAGTCCACTCACCACCTCAGTAAATACTCATATACGCTATAACAGGAGACATCAGTCCACTCACCACCTCAGTAAATACTCATATACGCTATAACAGGAGACATCAGTCCACACCCCACCTCAGTAAATACTCATATACGCTATAACAGGAGACATCAGTCCACTCACCACCTCAGTAAATACTCATATACGCTATAACAGGAGACATCAGTCCACACCCCACCTCAGTAAATACTCATATACGCTATAACAGGAGACATCAGTCCACACCCCACCTCAGTAAATACTCATATACGCTATAACAGGAGACATCAGTCCACACCCCACCTCAGTAAATACTCATATACGCTATAACATGAGACATCAGTCCACTCTCCACCTCAGTAAATACTCATATACGCTATAACAGGAGACATCAGTCCACTCACCACCTCAGTAAATACTCATATACGCTATAACAGGAGACATCAGTCCACACCCCACCTCAGTAAATACTCATATACGCTATAACAGGAGACATCAGTCCACTCACCACCTCAGTAAATACTCATATACGCTATAACAGGAGACATCAGTCCACTCACCACCTCAGTAAATACTCATATACGCTATAACAGGAGACATCAGTCCACACCCCACCTCAGTAAATACTCATATACGCTATAACAGGAGACATCAGTCCACACCCCACCTCAGTAAATACTCATATACGCTATAACAGGAGACATCAGTCCACACCCCACCTCAGTAAATACTCATATACGCTATAACATGAGACATCAGTCCACTCACCACCTCAGTAAATACTCATATACGCTATAACAGGAGACATCAGTCCACACCCCACCTCAGTAAATACTCATATACGCTATAACAGGAGACATCAGTCCACTCTCCACCTCAGTAAATACTCATATACGCTATAACAGGAGAATCAACAGAATGTTGACCTCTCCCATTTTTTCATAACATTCAGATTTTACATAAAAGATTACATACATGATTTTATGCAAATATTTTAATGTTAAAATAGTTTACATTTTACAAGAGTCCCAAATAAAATGTAAAATTTACAAACAATCAAAATTCAAAATCAAAATATACGTTTACATTTCCTTAATCCCTTGCAATATATTCATATATTTCATGATGCAATCATATCCCTACATCAGTGTGAAACCTTTCCAGAAGATTAGAAAGTGTGACTGTAGTAACCTCCTCATTAATGTCCCTCGCTTCAGAAAAAACACGTCCATAATCTTTGAATCGTATTATTCTTGAGGCTGTTATTAAATATTACTGCAATGTGTGGCAAGAAACAGCAAGATAAGAAAGAAACTAATAAAAACCCATCAGATTCAGACAGTTTTACCCATAATCCTTGGTGTGAGGTGGAACAAAATAGCAGGAGTTTAATGAGCACCATGCGAACCTCATAAAATATGATAAAATCATCATAAAATATAACCAGAGTGTATTATCCCAGGAGAGTTTTAAAACACACAAAAAAGTGAAAATGGCAAAATTGAAAAAGATAAAGAAAAAAGTGTCACTCAAGAGCAACTTCAGCACTTCATTTTCAGCAGTGCTCTTTTCTTAGTGTTTCTGTCATTCATAAATAATGTATTACACAGAACCCTATCTCCACATCAATATAAAAAGCTTTGATTATAGCTTGTTACAGCTGATATACTCTTTCTGAGGCAAATGAAGAGTGCATCCTCCATGTTTGTTTAATTATGAAGGAGATAACAGTCCATACTCTACCTCAATAAATGTACTAGAACAGGAGATATCTGTCCATTAATAACCTAACAAATAATCAATAAACCTGTCTTTGATTGATGATGTTTATTAAAGCAGGGCTCTGTATGTCTCTGAGGTGAGGGTGATATAGAAGGACGAGGAGAGAGAGCCGGAGGAACTTTTTAGCGGTGCTGAGTCGCCCGAGTGAGTCCATTAGCTCAGCTACAAGACCTGATTACCTCAGGGATTCAGTCATTTTGGACTGTCAGGTCACATTTACACTGTCACTTTGACTTGTCAGGTCACATTTTAGCAGCCACTGTGGACCTGAGAGTAAAGCAGCTCTTAAAAAGAGAGACAAACTGGACTTAAAGTGACCTGAATCACTTTGAATTGAGTGTGGTCAATAAACTGGATTAGAGTATACTAATTCACAGTGTGGACACTAAACTAGACTTAGACACGACTGAATCAAGTTCTGGAGATTAAACTGGATTTATAGACAACTGAAACAAAAGTGTGACCATTAAACTGGATTGAGAGTGAACTGAATCAGTGTGTTTACGGTACGCTGGACATAGAGTGAACTGAATCAGTGTGTTTACGGTACGCTGGACATAGAGCTAACTGAATCAGTGTGTTTACGGTACGCTGGACATAGAGTGAACTGAATCAGTGTGTTTACGGTACGCTGGACATAGAGTGAACTGAATCAGTGTGTTTACGGTACGCTGGACATAGAGTGAACTGAATCAGTGTGTTTACGGTACGCTGGACATAGAGTGAACTGAATCAGTGTGTTTACGGTACGCTGGACATAGAGTGAACTGAATCAGTGTGTTTACGGTACGCTGGACATAGAGCGAACTGAATCAGTGTGTGGACAATAATCTGAGCTGAGAGTGATATGACTCAGCATATGAAAGGTAAATTGGATGGATAATGAACTGAATGACAGTGTGAATAGTAAACTGGTCTTAGAATAAACTAAATCAATGTGTGGAAGGCAAACTGCATTGAGAGTGAAGTGAATCCAAATGTAAACAGTAAACAGAACTGAGAGTGAACTGATTCAGAGTATGGATAATAAACAAGTCTAAGAGTGATCTGAGTCAGACAGTGAACAGAAAAGTGGATTTAGATTAGACCTAATTCAGAGTGTGAACAATAAACTGGAGAAAGTGAAGTGAATCCAAATGTGAACAGTAAACCGAACTGAGAGTGAACTGATTCAGAGTATGGACAATAAACAGGTCTAAGAGTGATCTGAGTAAGACAGTGAACAGAAACGTGGATTTAGATTAGACCTAATTCAGACTGTGAACAATAAAGTGGAGAAAGTGAAGTGAATCCAAATGTGAACAGTAAACAGAACTGAGAGTGAACTGATTCAGAGTATGGACAATAAACAAGTCTAAGAGTGATCTGAGTAAGACAGTGAACAGAAAAGTGGATTTAGATTAGACCTAATTCAGACTGTGAACAATAAAGTGGAGAAAGTGAAGTGAATCCAAATGTGAACAGTAAACAGAACTGAGAGTGAACTGATTCAGAGTATGGACAATAAACAGGTCTAAGAGTGATCTGAGTAAGACAGTGAACAGAAACGTGGATTTAGATTAGACCTAGTTCAGAGTGTGAACAATAAACTGAGTAAGTGAAGTGAATCTAAATGTGAACAGTAAACAGAACTGAGAGTGAACTGATTCAGAGTATGGACAATAAACAAGTCTAAGAGTGATCTGAGTCAGACAGTGAACAGAAACGTGGATTTAGATTAGACCTAATTCAGAGTGTGAACAATAAACTGAGTAAGTGAAGTGAATCCAAATGTAAACAGTAAACAGAACTGAGAGTTAACTGATTCAGAGTATGGACAATAAACAAGTCTAAGACTGATCTGAGTCAGACAGTGAACAGAAACGTGGATTTAGATTAGACCTAATTCAGAGTGTGAACAACAAACTGGAGTAAGTGAAGTGAATCAGACCGTAAACAGTAAACTGGACATAGAGTGAAATATATCAGAATGTGGACAGTAAACTGAACTTATCGTGAACTGAATCAGAGCGTAAAGATGAAAGTGGACTTTGAGTGAATATAACCAGAGTGTATACAGTAAACTGGACTTCGAATGACCGGAATGAGAATGTGGACTATAAACTGGACTGTGTGTGAACTGAATCAGAGTGTGGAGAGTAAAGTGGACTTAGAGTGGATTTAGTGGACTGATTCTGTATGCACAATAACCCGCACTCAGTATGGACTATAAACTGGACTGGGAATGAGCCGAGTCAGAATGTGAAAGGATAATTGGACTGAGTGTGGACTGAACCAGTGCATGGACAGTAAACTGGATTGAAAGTGAACCGAATCAGTGTGTGTACAGTAAACCGGACTCGGAGTAATATGTGTATTATAAACTGGCCTGATCATCACCACAACAACAACAACAACATCCAAGTGTCTCTTTTTTTAACCCTATGTTACACCTCAAACTAATTAAAAAGCAGAAATGATATTTACATTCTTTTCTATAAAGTGCTACTTAGAGAAGACGAAGGACAAAGCGGGTATTTTTAAAGAAGGATAGTTCTGAAGCTGACACACTGTTTGACAAATGAACACAGGCAGTGGTCAGTTACTAATTTCCACAGTCCACTCACCAGGGGTCAAACTCGTGGATGACGCTCTCGAAGCGGATGACGGCGAAGAGTCGGGAGCTGAAGCCTGCGATCCAGGCGGAGAGAAGGATGGAGAGAGAGAGGAGAGAGCGCCACCCCGCGGGCTGAGAGACTGCCCCCGAGAGCGCCCCCTGCCGTGGCCCCGTGGAACTGCACTCCAGCTCACCCATACTTCACCACATCCACCCTGAGAGAGTCGGGACTCTCCTTCACTTCCTATATCCCTCTCTTCTCTCAGCCTCCCTCTACCGCTCCTTTACTTCCCTTCACCTTCCTGTCCCTCTTTCACTCCCTCCGTTCCTCTTTACTCTCTCCACCTACCTCTTCCTCTAATCTCTCTATCCCTCTCTTTTCACCCTCTATTACCCCCTCTCTGTGTCCTCTGTTCTCTCTCCGTTTTCTCTCTCTCTCCCTCTCTCTCTCCCACTCTGTCTCTCAACCTATCCCCCTCTCTCTTTCTCTCCTGCTGTTCCCTCTCTCTCTCTCTCCTCGTGTATTAATCCGTGTGTCAGGGACGTGCCGGACGCTGCTCCTCGCTCAGTCTCGAGCCCTCACTGACGGCTCTGTGGAAGACCAGGAGGCGCGTGCAGCATCCTGCCACTGTGCAACGGCCAATCAGCACTCAGGGTGTCTGTAGGGGGCGTGGCTTAAGAAAAAACACAGCCCCAGCTGAGAAAAGTAAAAACAGTCACTCTTTTTAATGAGTTATAAATTACATTTCCACTTAATGAAAGAAGACAAACCGCCACGTTCCACACATTAATTAAACACTGAAATATACACAATACATTATTCAGTGAAAAAATTAAGATCTTGTTGCATTCAAATAAAACAAGTACGACTCGTACCACTACTACTACTACAATTAATATCTTTATTATAAATATATGCTAAGTCAAGGTGTCCAATAATAACGGGAGTCACCCAGTAATTATTTGAAAAAAATGAAAAGAGCGGAAAAAAAGAGATGGACCATAAAGAGTGAGAAGATGAAGGAGAAAGAGAAGACAGGGAGGACAAATCTCCATGAGAGCTGAGCTGAATTAAAGGAAAGAGATAAGAAAGATAAGGAGAAAGAAAAAGATAAGAATTTTTAAAGGAGAAAGTGAGGAGGAGAATGTATGAAAGGAAGGAGAAGGAGAAGCTGGAGAAAGAGAAGGATAAGATGGAGAAAGAGAAGGGGAAGTGGAAGAAGGAGAAAGAGAAGATGGAGAACAAACCAGGTGGGTTGATTGTGACGGATGAAGGAGAAAGAGAAGGAGGAGATGGAGAAAGAGAAGGAGACGGAAAAAGGAAAGGAGAAGATGGAGAAAGGGAAGGACAAGAAAGGGACAGAGAAGATGGAGAAAAAGAAGGAGAAGATGGAGAATGGGAAAGAGAAGAAAGAAAGAAAAGATGGAGAAAGGGAAGGAGAAGAACGAGAAGGAAAAGATGGAGAAAGAGAAAGGGTAGGAGAAGAAAGAAAAGATGGAGAAAGGGAAGGAGAAGAAAGAAACAGAAGGAGGAGAAAGGGAAGGAGAAGAAAGAGAAAGAGAAGATGAAGAAAGGGAAGGAGAAGTAAGAAGGAAAGATGGAGAAACGGAAGGAGAAGGAAGAGAAGATGGAGAAAGGGAAGGAGAAGATGAGAAAGGGAAGGAGAAGAAAGAGAAAGAGAAGATGGAGAAAGGGAAGGAGAAGAAAGAGAAAGAGAATATGGAGAAAGGGAAGGAGAAGAAAGAGAAAGAGAATATGGAGAAAGGGAAGGAGAAGAAAGAGAAAGAGAAGATGGAGAAAGGGAAGGAGAAGAAAGAGAAAGAGAAGATGGAGAAAGGGAAGGAGAAGAAAGAGAAAGAGAAGATGGAGAAAGGGGAGGAGAAGTAATAAAGGAAAGATGGAAAAATGGAAGGAGAAGAAAGAGAAGATGGAGAAAGGGAAGGAGAAGATGAGAAAGGGAAGGAGATGTAAGAAAGAAAAGATGGAGAAAGGGAAGGAGAAGAAAGAAAGAGGAGGATGAGAAATGGAAGGAGATGAAAGAGAAAGAATATGGAGAAAGGGAAGGAGAAGAAAGAGAAAGAGAAGATGGAGAAAGGGAAGGAGAAGTAAGAAAGAAAAGATGGAGAAAGGGAAGAAGAAGATGGAATAAAGAAAAGGAGAAGAAAGAGAAAGAGAAGATGGAATAAAGGAAAGGAGAAGAAAGAGAAAGAGAAGATGGAATAAAGGAAAGGAGAAGAAAGAGAAAGAGAAGATGGAATAAAGGAAAGGAGAAGAAAGAGAAAGAGAAGATGGAATAAAGGAAAGGAGAAGAAAGAGAAAGAAGATGGAATAAAGGAAAGGAGAAGAAAGAGAAAGAGAAGATGGAATAAAGGAAAGAAGAAAGAGAAAGGGAAGGAGAAGAAAGAGACAGGGAAGGAGAAGGGGAAGAAGGAGGACGAGGAGAGAGAGAATAGACCTGGTGGGCTGATAATGACGGATGCTGTGAGACAGCGCTGCTCTCTTCTGGAGAAATGAGAATTAATGACTGCGCTGTACTTTCTCCAAACACACAGCGGAGAATCCAGACGCAGGACGACGGAGACACTCTCAGTTTAAACACCCTTCTCCTTTTTAAACAGAACCAGACGGTCAGGAGGAGGACTGTCCACTGTCCACCATCAGTGGACACACCACTGTCTCTCACACCTACAGCTTCCCCAGAAACACGTCTAACCATGGTCCAGAGGGACTTGGTTAAATGTCCTTTCATGGACATGTCCAGTTTCTCCCCTGTGTGAAGTGAGGGACACCACTAACCTGGGGACAGCGCCCCCTGTCGGGAGGGGGCTGGCGCAGATGGTCAGTTCTTGAAGTGGATGGTGGGAGCAGGAGAACTGGTCAGCAGTGACACTCCAGGAGCTGCTGCTGTGTCTGATCCACCTGCGCCACCACCACGTCAGTGTCACTGCAGCGCTGAGAATGATCCACCGCCACATCCCACCTGCTCTGTGGAGGTCCTGAGGGGGTCCTGACCATTGTGGGCTGGTCTTCACATTATGTTTTGTCCAGCTTTTGTCACTGGAACCCTGATCTTCTTTGATCTCCTCTGGCTGGTGGGGGCTTCTCTGTGTGTGAGAGAGCGGACCCCCACACTGTTCCCTGGACAATGGGCTGGATGCTGGGCTCCTCTATGAACCCGCGTTTTCCTCCTCATGAGACTATAAAGGTTCCAGATAAAGATCAAAGACAAGGCTCTAAGTCCCGGAGGACTGCAGCAGTACAGCACCTCAGATAACAACACACACACACACACACACACACACACAAAACCTGCCTGGACGTTAAACTCTCCACTGTAAATCAGCCGTTTTTTTTTTTTTATTATCTGTCCCACAGTCAAGGAACTGCCCCACAGTCAGAGATCTGCCCCAGAACTGTCCACAGAGAGAACTGCCCCACAGACAGAGAACTGCCTTCAGACAGAGAACTGCCCCACAGACAGAGAACTGCCCCACAGACAGAGAACTGCCCACAGACAGAGAACTGCCCCACAGACAGAGAACTGTCGACAGAGAGAACTGCCCACAGAGAGAACTGCCCCACAGACAGAGAACTTTCCACAGAGAGAACTGCCCCACAGACAGAGAACTGCCCCACAGACAGAGAACTGTCGACAGAGAGAACTGCCCACAGAGAGAACTGCCCCACAGACAGAGAACTGCCCCACAGACAGAGAACTGTCCACAGAGAGAACTGCCCCACAGACAGAGAATTGCCCCACAGACAGAGAACTGCCCCACAGACAGAGAACTGCCCACAGACAGAGAACTGCCCCACAGACAGAGAACTGTCCACAGAGAGAACTGCCCCACAGACAGAGAATTGCCCCACAGACAGAGAACTGTCGACAGAGAGAACTGCCCCACAGACAGAGAACTGCCCACAGACAGAGAATTGCCCCACAGACAGAGAACTGTCCACAGAGAGAACTGCCCCACAGACAGAGAATTGCCCCACAGACAGAGAACTGTCGACAGAGAGAACTGCCCCACAGACAGAGAACTGCCCCACAGACAGAGAATTGCCCCACAGACAGAGAACTGTCCACAGAGAGAACTGTCCCACAGACAGAGAACTGCCTTCAGACAGAGAACTGCCCCACAGACAGATAACTGCCTTCAGACAGAGAACTGCCCCACAGACAGAGGACTGCCCCACAGACAGAGAACTGCCCACAGACAGAGAACTGCCCCACAGACAGAGAACTGTCGACAGAGAGAACTGCCCCACAGACAGAGAACTGCCCCACAGACAGCGAACTGTCGACATAGAGAACTGCCCCACAGACAGAGAATTGCCCCACAGACAGAGAATTGCTCCACAGAGAGAACTGCCCCACAGACAGAGAACTGCCCCACAGACAGAAAATTGCCCCACAGACAGAGAATTGCCCCACAGACAGAGAATTGCTCCACAGACAGAGAACTGTCGACAGAAAGAACTGCCCCACAGACAGAGAACTGCCCACAGACAGAGAACTGTCGACAGAGAGAACTGCCCCACAGACAGAGAACTGCCCACAGACAGAGAACTGTCGACAGAGAGAACTGCCCCACAGACAGAGAACTGCCCACAGACAGAGAACTGCCCACAGACAGAGTTGGTGACTGTGTCACACACATTTGCATCTGTGAGTTTAAGACTGAGAGAATGCCTCTGTCCATCATATTTCCTCCTGGTCAGTTCCACTGAGACTCTGCAGAAAATAGAGTTTATAAACATAGAGGGCAAGGAGAACGGTCCATTTTTCTGTCTCTCTCTCCTTCCTCCTGCTCTCCATGTGTGATTAATATGCACTGTATCACAGCACAGTTCTTCAGAGTGGTCTCAGACAAACAAACCCTGTGGATATCTCCTCTGGGAATGGAGGGATATACAGAGAAAGAGAGAGAGAGAGTGCAAGTGAGAGGGTGTGAGAGAGGAGGCTAACTCTTTCAGCTAACCTCTTTTATTCCCTTTGGTTTCCATGGTGTGTTTCACGCTGGCTTTGATGGAGAGGTCAGAATCCCCAGAGTCTTTCTTGAAATTCTGCTGCTTACAATAATAACTGCATTCATTTCTGGCTCTATACATCATCTCGACACCAGCTCTGTACCAGCCCGACACCAGCCAGACACCAGCTCTGTACCAGCCCAACTACAGCCCAATACCAGCTCTGTACCAGCCCGACTACAGCCCAACACCAGCTCTGTACCAGCCCGACTACAGCCCAACACCAGCTCTGTACCAGCCCGACTACAGCCCAACACCAGCTCTGTACCAGCCCGACTACAGCCAGACACCAGCTCTGTACCAGCCCGACTACAGCCCAACACCAGCTCTGTACCAGCCCGACTACAGCCCAACACCAGCTCTGTACCAGCCCGACTACAGCCCAACACCAGCTCTGTACCAGCCCGACTACAGCCAGACACCAGCTCTGTACCAGCCCGACTACAGCCCAACACCAGCTCTGTACCAGCCCGACTACAGCCAGACACCAGCTCTGTACCAGCCCGACTACAGCCCAACACCAGCTCTGTACCAGCCCGACTACAGCCCAACACCAGCTCTGTACCAGCCCGACTACAGCCCAACACCAGCTCTGTACCGGCCCGACTACAGCCAGACACCAGCTCTGTACCAGCTCGACTACAGCCCAATACCAGCTCTGTACCAGCCCGACTACAGCCCAACACCAGCTCTGTACCAGCCCGACTACAGCCCAACACCAGCTCTGTACCGGCCCGACTACAGCCAGACACCAGCTCTGTACCAGCTCGACTACAGCCCAATACCAGCTCTGTACCAGCCCGACTACAGCCCAACACCAGTTCTGTACCAGCCCGACTACAGCCCAACACCAGCTCTGTACCAGCCCGACTACAGCCCAACACCAGCTCTGTACCAGCCCGACTACAGCCCAACACCAGCTCTTTACCAGCCCGACTACAGCCCAACACCAGCTCTGTACCAGCCCGACTACAGCCCAACACCAGCTCTGTACCAGCCCGACTACAGCCAGACACCAGCTCTGTACCAGCCCGACTACAGCCCAACACCAGCTCTGTACCAGCCCGACTACAGCCCAACACCAGCTCTGTACCAGCCCGACTACAGCCCAACACCAGCTCTGTACCGGCCCGACTACAGCCAGACACCAGCTCTGTACCAGCTCGACTACAGCCCAATACCAGCTCTGTACCAGCCCGACTACAGCCCAACACCAGTTCTGTACCAGCCCGACTACAGCCCAACACCAGCTCTGTACCAGCCCGACTACAGCCCAACACCAGTTCTGTACCAGCCCGACTACAGCCCAACACCAGCTCTGTACCAGCCCAACACCAGCTCTGTACCAGCCCGACTACAGCCCAACACCAGTTCTGTACCAGCCCGACTACAGCCCAACACCAGCTCTGTACCAGCCCGACTACAGCCCAATACCAGCTCTGTACCAGCTCTGACATTACCAGCCTGATAAAAACCTGACACCAGCAGGACACCAGCCAGAATCCATCTCTCAACCCGCCCGAAAACAGCCCAACAACAGCCCGAAACCAGATTGAAGCTGGCCCCATATCAGCCCCACATTAGCCCAACCCCAGCCTACCACTCCCCTGGACTCAGATTCCCGTCAGATCATAAGGAAGACTTCTGCTCCCTGCTGACCATCTAATTTAGGTCAGACTTCAATAGCTTGTTTGTTTATTTCTTAATGAGGGTTCACATTAGAGGAAAACACAGCCGCCGCTTTCTCCTGTCCACAGCACTGTGTGAAAACATCTGCCTACATCTGGACATTAATCATCTGGTATGGAATCCTCCACACAACTCAAGGAGAAAAGCCCACACCTGGGGTTGGCAGATCTGTGGAGGAGAGCAATGGTAGTGTTGGAGAGTGGCGGTAAAGAGTGGTAGAGAGTGGTGGTGCTGGTTTGAGAATATAAATATTCTCCTCTGAACATCATACATCAGGAGAGCGGCTGAATATAACACCGTTATTCTTCTCTCATCCTCTATTCTCTGGACGCTGAGTGGAACTGACCGGGAGGAACGATGATGGACAGATGCTTTCTCTCAGTGGCCAGCTCTGACAACCATCCCACCACAAACAAAATCAGCCTGAAACTGTCTCTCTCTCTCTCCCTGTCTGCCTCTCTAACACACACACACACACACACACACATATATACATTCAGATACACTTATTGACAGATAATTAACTTACTAAGTAGAAGTTGATGAAATCATATGAATCTGTATCCGTGTGAATGTAACGATGATATTTGTTATATATATATATATATATATATATATATATATATATATATATATATATATATATATGTTATATTTGTTAGATAATAGCTATATTAGATAAAAAGGACAAACTGTACAACAATAACAAGGCTCTAGTCCCCTGTTGCGCTGCCTCTAGCCTGGATACAGTTGGGCATGGAGTCATACAAGTCCCATGAATCGTCCTGTTCACAGATCTTGCAGCTGGGCCTGTAGATCCTGCACAGTCGTGGGTTGCCAAAGCTGGCCTCCCAGCTGGTTCCATAAATGCTTGGTTGGTGATAAATCTGGAAACTGTGCAGGTCAAGCAAGCCTTACAATCTGGTGGAGACATTCTTGAGAAACCCTTCCTGTGTGGGTGAGCATTACCCTAGTGAAAATTACCAGTCAGAAGCCCTGCAGTGAAAGGCAGCACAAGATGTCCTGCACATATTTCTGAGCTTCCAGTGTCCCTCGTATCACTGCTAGACGGAGGGGGCCGACTGTCGTATGCGATGGCCCACCAGATCATCACACCAGCAGGGGGCATTGTATGGTACCACAGCAAAAGGCAGTGTGTAAGTGCTCACCATGAGGCCACAGTACTCAACGGTCATCTGATCCCAAACACAACCTAGATTCATCGCTAAAGACGATACGGTTCCAGGCTGTAACAGTCCAGGTTTCTCTTTAATGGCACCACTGCTCCAAACAGCTCCCTCACAACGGCAATTCCAACTCGGTTCAATTACCTGTCCCTTCTCTATGTCTGTCAGCTGGGAAAACTATCTTTAAGTTTGTCATAGATGCATCTAGCAGTCAGTCATCCCTCACCAAGAGGTACACAGAAGTAGCCTTTTGTAGGGCGGCGGGAGGAAGCAGTTAACTCCCTCCACAGGCAAGAGCCAGGGTCTGACCAGACCACACCTGTAATCATCTATGTATCTGCCTGAGACATGACAGAAAGCTGAGTTTTGCAGTAATCTGGGCACACACACACACACAGATTCACTGCCAGCAAGAGGTTTAAAACAGACATATAAATTTGTGTCTGAGAGAGAGAGAAAGAGATGGAAAAAAGGCTACAGAAGAAGTACAGAAGGCTTCCTGATTCCGCTGACTCAATCACAACTGCCTTCTAACGCCGAGGAGATTGAAGAGAAGAGAAAACGAGGTGTCTACAGTAACGAGAGCGAGAGAGCAGTTAAGATAAACGGAGAGATAAGGGCCCTGATTATAGATGCCTCATTACAGGCTTAGAAGCGACAACTGGGCACACTCTCAACTCAGATAAAACCTGGTCTGATTCTGAACTGAGGAAGGACCTAGTACAGTCCTCAGATAGGATGAGAGAACTCACAAGATATTTTGTCCAATTCCCAAATAAGATAAGACCTAGTCCAGGTCTCAAGAGCCTCAAAACATAGTCCGTTGCTCTACTGAGACTTGACACAGTCCAGTTCTCAACTGAGATGAGGCCCAGTCCCATTCTCTTTATGAGAGTGTGATTTGAGATGATATCACAGTGAAGCCACGACAGGGGGGACGATATATATCACTCAGGAAGAACTGGAGAAATATCTGTGCAGATCTCAGCATCACATCCCGCAGAACAGGGCTTCCACGGCCAATGTAAAATGCTGTATGAAGACTGCACTGGAAAAACAGAATCTAGGTTGTTTACCATTTCCACAGGGTGCCCTCATATGGGCAGTGTTTGTGTCGTGCTTCTTCTGGTGTGATATGTTTTACAGATGTTTAAATCATCCGGAAAATTCAGTGCAGACATACAAACCACTTAAATGTTGAGCACTACTGATAAAGATGTGTGCACAGCACCTTGAGCTATGAATGAAAGTGTGTGTGTGTGTGTGTGTGTGAGTGTGAATGTTTGGCGGGCATTTGCTGCCCTGAGCTACTCCCTATATGATGTATATCGGGAGCTGCCACTGCTTTTATGCGCAGAATGAAGAAGAATGAGATAAAAGTGACCCAAAATACAGCAAATTATGCAGAGCAGGCGATCTCCGGGGCGGCCCCTGGGACCAGCCTTAAAGAGCGGAGCCTTTACAGTCGAGCGCTGTGGAGGGAAGGACGTGTTTGTTAGGATTGTGAGGCCTGAGCCGCTGGAGCTGTGACACTGTGATTACGGAGCAGTTAGAGTCAGCAGCAGACTCTAAACCAGAACAAGCACCAGCTCGGGGTGGAAAAAAGAAAGAGCAAAACAGCTCAGCAGACACGGAGCAATTCAATTCAGGCGACTGCAGCAGTGGAGAAAGAGGAGTGAGGGAAATGGAGAAAGAAAAGCAGGTAGAGAGACAGAGAGGAAGCAGGAGAGAGGAAAAAAGGGACGTCTTGCGAGGACAAGGACTGAAGATGAACTCATGAATATTAATGCATCGCGCTCCTTCACCTGCGATGGCAATTTACGCAATTTACACAAATGTGGCTGACATGACAACGACAGACAGACGTGAGGGTCACGCAATGGAGACAACGAGAGGGACGGAGAATTTAAGATCCTACTGTGCAGTCTAAATAATAAAGAAGCTTTCAGAATTCAAATAATCCAGCTGCTGACTTTGAGTGTGACACTGTCCACAGGGTGTGTGTGTGTGAGTGAGCGGGTGATTGTGTGAGTGACTTGGTGAATGTGTGATATTATCCACAGGTGTGTGTGTGTGACTGGGTGATTGTGTGAGTGACTTGGTGAATGTGTGATATTATCTACAGGTGTGTGTGTGTGTGTGACTGGGTGATTGTGTGAGTGACTTGGTGAATGTGTGATATTATCTACAGGTGTGTGTGTGTGTGACTGGGTGATTGTGTGAGTGACTTGGTGAATGTGTGATATTATCCACAGGTGTGGGTGTGTGAGTGACTTGGTGAAAGTGTGATATTATCCACAGGTGTGTGTGTGTGTGACTGGGTGATTATGTGAGTGACTTGGTGAATGTGTGATATTATCTACAGGTGTGTGTGTGTGACTGGGTGATTGTGTGAGTGACTTGGTGAATGTGTGATATTACCTACAGGTGTGTGTGTGTGTGTGACTGGGTGATTGTGTAAGTGACTTGGTGAATGTGTGATATTATCCACAGGTGTGTGTGTGTGACTAGGTGATTGTGTGAGTGACTTGGTGAATGTGTGATATTATCTACAGGTGTGTGTGTGTGTGTGACTGGGTGATTGTGTGAGTGACTTGGTGAATGTGTGATATTATCTACAGGTGTGTGTGTGTGTGACTGGGTGATTGTGTGAGTGACTTGGTGAATGTGTGATATTATCCACAGGTGTGGGTGTGTGAGTGACTTGGTGAAAGTGTGATATTATCCACAGGTGTGTGTGTGTGTGACTGGGTGATTATGTGAGTGACTTGGTGAATGTGTGATATTATCTACAGGTGTGTGTGTGTGACTGGGTGATTGTGTGAGTGACTTGGTGAATGTGTGATATTACCTACAGGTGTGTGTGTGTGTGTGACTGGGTGATTGTGTAAGTGACTTGGTGAATGTGTGATATTATCTACAGGTGTGTGTGTGACTGGGTAATTGTGTGAGTGACTTGGTGAATGTATGATATTATCCACAGGTGTGGGTCTGTGAGTGACTTGGTGAATGTGTGATATTATCTACATGTGTGTGTGTGACTGGGTGATTGTGTGAGTGACTTGGTGAATGTGTGATATTATCTACAGGTGTGTGTGTGTGTGACTGGGTGATTGTGTGAGTGACTTGGTGAATGTGTGATATTATCTACAGGTGTGTGTGTGTGTGTGTGTGTGACTGGGTGATTGTGTGAGTGACTTGGTGAATGTGTGATATTATCTACAGGTGTGTGTGTGTGTGTGTGACTGGGTGATTGTGTGAGTGACTTGGTGAATGTGATATATTATCCACAGGTGTGGGTGTGTGTGACTGGGTGATTGTGTGAGTGACTTGGTGAATGTGTGATATTATCCACAGGTGTGGGTGTGTGTGACTGGGTGATTGTGTGAGTGACTTGGTGAATGTGTGATATTATCCACAGGTGTGGGTGTGTGCGACTGGGTGATTGTGTGAGTGACTTGGTGAATGTGTGATATTATCCACAGGTGTGGGTGTGTGTGACTGGGTGATTGTGTGAGTGACTTGGTGAATGTGTGATATTATCTACAGGTGTGTGTGTGTGTGACTGGGTGATTGTGTGAGTGACTTGGTGAATGTGTGATATTATCTACAGGTGTGTGTGACTGGGTGATTGTGTGAGTGACTTGGTGAATGTGTGATATTATCTACAGGTGTGTGTGTGTGTGTGACTGGGTGATTGTGTGAGTGACTTGGTGAATGTGTGATATTATCCACATGTGTGGGTGTGTGTGACTGGGTGATTGTGTGAGTGACTTGGTGAATGTGTGATATTATCCACAGGTGTGGGTGTGTGTGACTGGGTGATTGTGTGAGTGACTTGGTGAATGTGTGATATTATCCACAGGTGTGGGTGTGTGCGACTGGGTGATTGTGTGAGTGACTTGGTGAATGTGTGATATTATCCACAGGTGTGGGTGTGTGTGACTGGGTGATTGTGTGAGTGACTTGGTGAATGTGTGATATTATCCACAGGTGTGGGTGTGAGAGTGACTTGGTGAATGTGTGATATTATCTACAGGTGTGTGTGTGTGTGACTGGGTGATTGTGTGAGTGACTTGGTGAATGTGTGATATTATCTACAGGTGTGTGTGTGTGACTGGGTGATTGTGTGAGTGACTTGGTGAATGTGTGATATTATCTACAGGTGTGTGTGTGTGTGTGACTGGGTGATTGTTTGAGTGACTTGGTGAATGTGTGATATTATCCACAGGTATGGGTGATTGTGTGAGTGACTTGGTGAATGTGTGATATTATCCACAGGTGTGGGTGTGTGTGACTGGGTGATTGTGAGAGTGACTTGGTGAATGTGTGATATTATCCACAGGTGTGGGTGTGTGAATGACTTGGTGAATGTGTGATATTATCCACAGGTGTGGGTGTGAGAGTGACTTGGTGAATGTGTGATATTATCCACAGGTGTGGGTGTGTGAATGACTTGGTGAATGTGTGATATTATCCACAGGTGTGGGTGTGTGAGTGACTTGGTGAATGTGTGATATTATCCACAGGTGTGGGTGTGAGAGTGACTTGGTGAATGTGTGATATTATCCACAGGTGTGGGTGTGTGAATGACTTGGTGAATGTGTGATATTATCTACAGGTGTGTGTGTGTGTGTGACTGGGTGATTGTGTGAGTGACTTGGTGAATGTGTGATATTATCTACAGGTGTGTGTGTGACTGGGTGATTGTGTGAGTGACTTGGTGAATGTGTGATATTATCTACAGGTGTGTGTGTGACTGGGTGATTGTGTGAGTGACTTGGTGAATGTGTGATATTATCCACAGGTGTGGGTGTGTGTGACTGGGTGATTGTGTGAGTGACTTGGTGAATGTGTGATATTATCCACAGGTGTGGGTGTGTGTGACTGGGTGATTGTGAGAGTGACTTGGTGAATGTGTGATATTATCCACAGGTGTGGGTGTGTGAATGACTTGGTGAATGTGTGATATTATCCACAGGTGTGGGTGTGTGAGTGACTTGGTGAATGTGTGATATTATCCACAGGTGTGGGTGTGTGAGTGACTTGGTGAATGTGTGATATTATCCACAGGTGTGGGTGTGAGAGTGACTTGGTGAATGTGTGATATTATCCAGAGGTGTGAATGGCTGTCTGTCTCTCAGGAGGCTAACAGCAGACAGATGATTCTAGATAATTCTGTCAGATCACTGCTCTATGGACCTCTTTGAGATCAGCCAATGAAAAGTTTTTCAAAAGAGCCTCAGATCCCACAGATCAATCCGAAATCTGATGTGTTTTATTTAAAGCAGTTATGGGAAACTACAGCATCAGGGCTGCCTTCAGCTGTGGAGCAGTGTAACGGTGTTCTCTAGAGTGATGGAGCTACATCTGAGATGGGTTGAAATGCACAGGCTGTTGCCAGACCTTGATTAGTGCCCTTCATTTCAGAAGAGATGGTGAATGACCAGGTGTCCAATAACAGGTGGCCCACATAGCATATGTAAACAACACATATTATTGACAGCATAAAATAGACTTTTTGAGTGAACTAGAAAAAGAATTGCACCTGAATATTTTATTACACTGAGTATTAAGTATACTTAATCTGTGCCTTTAAAGTGCTCCTGGCATACACAGGTTTAAATATAGACAGTGGAACGGTGTTCTAGTATGACCTCTCAGTGTGGAAATTGCTGTGGGATAAAAAGAAATGGACCTTGTCCCAATTCCAGTTCCAGCTCTTGAGATCACACAGCTCTAATGTGTGTATTCATACCTGAACCTAAGATGCATCTTAAGGTGGCACAGTCCTGCTTCTGTGATCTAACTAGTGCCTGCTAATGATTCTTTAATTGTCTGTAGGTGTGTCCTCACTTTTTTAAACAGCTTGCTGATTTCAAGGCATTGCTGATTCCACACTGAATCTACTGAGGTCCAGTGGTCATCTATATGGTCATTCTTGGGAGCCAGAGGAAAGAAGCTAACACTGAGATAAAGAGCTCCCTAGGTCTAGTCTTAGAGAATAGATGAGTAAATTCGCTTTGGCCCAGATGAAGTCCAGCCCCAGGGCTACTTAACCAAGGCCTAACCGTAGCAGTAACTCAATATCAAGAGGATGTTAATCACCTGGTAACACGGTGAAAGTAATATAATGTATTACTGTATCAGCATGTGTGTTCTCCCTGTGTCCGCGTGGGTTTCCTCCGGGTGCTCCGGTTTCCTCCCACAGTCCAAAAACACACGTTGCAGGTGGATTGGCGACTTGAAAATGTCCGTAGGTATGAATGTGTGAGTGAATGTGTGTGTGTCTGTGTTGCCCTGTGAAGGACTGGCGTCCCCTCCGGGGTGTATTCCCACCTTGCGCCCGATGATTCCAGGTAGGCTCTGGACCCACCGTGACCTTGAACTGGATAAGCGGCTACAGATAATGGATGGATGGATGGATGTATCAGCACGTATAGTAACTTTCCTAAAAGTTTTCCAGTGGCCAGGAATCTGAAGGGTACTTTGGTTGAGGACGCATGCTTAATCTAGGCTGTAAAGGTACACTCTAACAATGATCTCCCTATGCCCCATGCATTACATGTTACCATGCCCAATACCAAGCATGCTAAAGGGGTAAAAACTGGGATGTGGAGCAGTGAAACTGTGTTCTTTGAAATTATAGAGCATTATTCAGTACTTTCAGGATGAATTTTAGTCCAGAACTAATAATTGCACATCAGCACATAGATGTACCGAAGCACTGATGGCTGCCATTAATTCCTAACAACAATGTCCCAAAACATTTTGACTAAAGCCTTCACAAAAGATTAGAAACTGAAGAGGAACCCACTCCCGATTAATGCCCTCAACTTCAGTGGAAATGTTGAAAGAGGAGGTATCTACAAACATTTGGTCCAAAACTCTCGACACCACTGGATCAATAACTACCCACAAATCCCAAGCGTCAACATCTAGGACCTCTGTCTGGTCTTCATATATCAGGATGGGTAGTTTTCACCACTGGACGCTAAAGGGAGAGAGGAGGATTAATAGGACATGGATGTGTAGGGAGAGGAGGGAGATTCTAAACACTGCAAACTTCGGATAATTCAGAAACAAGGGAACAGAGGAACATATTTCTCAAAAACACCTCAAACCTTCAGCCTTGAGTCTCAGGCAGTAAAGGTTTTATAGTTCAATGGACACATTTCAGCAGAAGGACAGTCTTCCAGAGGCTAAGGCCAAGGCCTCAGTTTAAAATCCAAGCTATTGGAAAAGGTAGAGTCATCCAGGATAAATGTCTCATTCTGCAGCTGCTGTCTATTACTAGGGCAGATAAATATCCCATCTCCAGGGGCAATGTGCAGAGAATATTCTGCACTGTTTAAGTTAATAAAGCAGATGTTAAGAAATACATCCACAGGAGGAATAAATGGGATGGTGCCAAAAATACCTGCCCTCTGGCAGTGAGAGCAGTAGTGATGTTAGTTGCTGACATTGGGTCATTAGTTCTGGCACTCAGACTCGACCCAAAGTTATCAGATCAACCTCCATCACTTTTGGATAACGGCCTTGGATCCCATTTACATCACTTCACTGTCTGTCTCTCAGGAGGCTAACGGCAGACAGATGTTTCTAGATAATTCTGTCAGATCACTGTGCTGAGGACTTGTATTAGATCAGCCAATGGAAAGTGCTTCAAAGAGCCTCAGATCCCATCCATCATATATCCATCAGAACTCAATCCCGACATGGCTTCTTTAAAGTCTTGTTGAGAAATTACTGCATCAGAGATGCCTTCAGCCGTGGAGCAGTGGAACGATGTTCTTTGGAGTGACATTCTTTGGAGCACCATCTGGTCCCTCTAGTTTGAGCTGCAGTGAGGTGTATGTCCAGAACTAACCATGCAAGATCGGTACCTGATTATGTGGTTGGATGCCATCAAATTCTCACAGCAATATTCTAGTGTTTAGTGTAAAGTCTTCCCAGAAGGTTAGAGACTTTCTGAAGTGAAGAGGAACCCACTTCTGATTAATGCCTTTCAATGCAGGAGAAATGTTGCTTAAGCAGATGCCCACAAACAATTGTGACTCATGCCTTATCTCAGCGTTCTACATCATCAGATCCCATGGACCGGCTGAAGAGGTGAAGTGGTCATACATCTAGGTAAGATCCTACTGACCGGCTGAAGAGGTGAAGTTGTCATACATCTAGGTAAGATCCTACTGACCGGCTGAAGAGGTGAAGTTGTCATACATCTAGGTAAATTAAGTTCTCACTTTTTGCCAGTATAAAAAGTAAAAAAGCCTGTCTTGAAGCTTCTTGGACAGAGGCTAAGCCGAGAGCTTCCTAGGAGCTGTGTCTTCAATCAAGGACTTCACTCCTTAACACAAAATGGAAATGTCCAGCTGGTGATGTAAAGTCCTGTCAGTTTGGTGAAAAGGCTGGACACAAAGGACAGCTGGGAGGCGGACCTCATTGTACAGGCTCTCATTAACAACGGCTGTCTGAAGAGGACTACTCTTCTCCAGCTGAACTCTCACAAAGGAAAAGTTTTCTGGAGCAGTGCCATAAAACACTTCTGGGTCCTTAAAGAGTTTCCAAACACAGCTGTAAAAGTGTAGTGGAGGTCTATGTACATTCTCAATTCAAATACCGGTTATCCACTCATTCATTCATATTCTTAAACCGCTTCATCTTGATCAGGGTCATAGTGGATCCTGAGCATACCTGTAATCACTGGGCGCAGGAACACACCTTCACTCACTCAGAACTGTGGACACTTTTACACACTCACATCTGTGGACAGTTTCAAACTCTCACCTGTGGAACTGGTGAACAGTTCTATGTGCTCAGACACTGCACATGTTTTGGATTATGGGGGAATCCAGACCACTCACACATGTATATTATGTAGTATGGATAAGTCTCAAGACCACATTTAGCAGTGACTATTGTGACATTAAGCTCATGTGTAATATAGAGTTTATCCACTGAACTCCTGTGTCCACAGTGGGTGAAGATTAAAGTCATTGTATTCACTCACTGCAAGCAAGCAGTGTCTATTAACATTTTGGGACATAGTGCAAATTTGAAGTTATTATTTTTTATTCATAGCAGGCAGTGAATGAGATGCAGAATGAACTTTGGTCCACCCCTAGTGTAAGTAAAACAGAAATGTCTCTTTATTTAGATGAAAAGTTAAACAGAGAAAGAATGCCACATATTCAAAATACACAAACAAACAGGAGATGCCAGAATCGCAGACTGAACTCTGAATGGGAATCAGATGGAAATGTGATTAATTATGGAGTCAGTGCACAGAGGACAATGCCCTGCTGTTAGACGAGCAGAAACTTGGCAGAAATTCCAAGAGTAAACTTTCCCTGCTGCTACACCTGAGAAACCTCAAAGAAAAGTAACTGCAGGGGTCACCAACACAGATGGTGCTGACTGCCATGGACAATTAGGCTTTGTACACATTGCAGGAGAAACCGGATATAGTTCTTAGATCCAATTTTTAAACCGTGTTCACACTGTAATTGACCATACCTGATATCGTCCAGTCACAATAGAGCCATGCTGATTGTCATATTACTGATGCAGGGCATTATTTGTCACAGTAATGACACAAGCATAGCAACCCAGTCATAGTAAAGACACAGGCAATGTTGTAGTAATGATGCAGGCATTGGTTGTCATATTAACAACACAGGAATTGGTTGTCATAGTGATGATGCAGGCACTGGTTGTCATAATAAAAAAATAAATAAAAGGTGACGTTGTCATAGTAATAAAGCGAGAACAAATTATAGCACTGAAGGAGATATAGGCTGTCAGAGTAGCAACACTGACATTGGTTGTCATAATAAGCAAGCGGGGTTATTACTACTATTATTATTATTATTATTTTTTTGTAGTAACAATGCAGACATTAATACTTGCGGCCATTGGTTGTCCTAAAAAAGATGGAGACATGGTAATGGCACAGAAAACTTTTCTCTTAAAAATAAAATGTGTTGTCATAGTAACAACACAGACTTTCAGTCACAGAAACAATGCAGGGAATTGGTTGTCATAGAAGTGATTGGCTATCTGTTGACACATTAACAATGCAGGCATTGGTTGTCATAGTATCTATGTATACATCCCCTGTCATAGTAAGCATTGTTTATCTTAGAAACATGTCAGACATTGGTTGTCACAGGAAAAACGCAGGCATTGCCTTTATCTGAAATGGCTCACAAATCCCTCATTAGTAGTGTGCTATGTAGTGAGGCACAATTTAGTTCACTAAGTAGTGCTAAAAAACACAAGTGAATGTGTCATTGTATAGATGCAGACACTGGTTGCCATAGTAACAATACAAACATTGGCTGTCATAGTAACGATGCAGGTGCTGGTTGTCATCGTAAAGATGCAGTTGTTGGTTGTCATAGTAAAATTACAGATGCTGGTTGTCATAGTGATGATACAAGCCTTGGTTGTCATGGTAAAGGTGTAGGTGCTGGTTGTCATAGTAACAATGCAGGCATTTGTTGTTTGATTGCTTGAGCTGCCTGTCTAAACAAGGCCTTCATTTGTTTACAGCAAAGCACCAGAACAAATATGTCCCTAAGCTTTCAGTGCTGCTGCAGGAATAAAGATAAAGACTGGCATCACTCTAACATCGACCTGAACTCTATATTCAAAACACAGCAGCCCTCAAACGTCAAGATTTTCTCAGGATGATTAATTACCCAGATAACTTTATCCCACACTGAGATCTGCTCTCAAACACAAACCATTAGAATAAGAGCCGTGATGGAGGACCTGCTCCAACACTCTGCGACTGTTTCTACTCTTCAAAAAAAATGTATTTACACTAGATTATACCACAATGATGTGAGGATTTGATGGCATTGCCCCACATAAACATCAATGAGGTCAAGTCCTGATGATGGAGGATTAGTTCTGGATCACAGACACCTCTCCGACTCATCCCCGAGGTACTGCCTTGTGTTCCACCACTCCAGAGAACAGTTCCACAGAACAGGGAGGTTTTATAATCATATTGAGCATGTTAAACTTAAGCCCATGCGCAGCTGCTTCAGAGCATCCCATCCTATTCATAACCATAACACATATCCTATTACTGTGTTGATAATGGATGCACCTCAAAGCAGCTGATATCATAAAATGGAGGACCTACACTATCCTGTGGCAATGTGGACTAGAAGGGTATAACTACCCCCAGCACTGGGCGGTGGAGTAGTTGAACTCTGTTCGCTGGACAGACACATCTTCATCCAAAACCTCTGGAATGGGCTGGAGTGCTGTTTGTGGTCCAGAACCGTCCAACATTAGAGGGAGAAAGCACAACTGAAAATTAGAATTTTACTACAGTGAATTTGGAAGTTCTGATAGAATGTAAGGCCAGTCTCAGTAAAAGGAAGCAGTTTCATGGTAAAACACACACCTGAAAGACCAATTTTCCCATCAAACTGGACACCTCTTCCATCAGCAGTAAGAAGTCAAAAGCGTGTTGGATTTTGAGTGAAGGTCTTTTCAGTCAATCGACCTGAAGGTTGACAATTGAACAGTCCCACTTCAGCTTTAACGGTCCTTCACGCTCTCGCTCTCACCTCCGTCAGCCCATCCCTCACTTCTCTCTGACTCGACTTCAGAGCCTCGCTGTCAGCTCCGACTCCTTCCGCTGAGCTCAGAATGAGCTCCTCATTAGACTCAGACTACAGCCCAGATTCCTCTGCGGTGGAACATCTAGAACTTGGACCAGGAGAAAGATGATGACAGGTTTGTGATCAGTTTTCCACCTGAAAAGGTTTCTCTGTTCTGAAACTCTAAAGCCTGTCACAGTCAAAGTGATGGTGCAGTGGAAACGTAATTAATCACCCACTATATACTGGGTGTCAGATGTTTGCTTCTTCAGTTTTAGACAATTCAAAAATACTTTAATTAATTGATGTCATATTAGATCTAGTGAATATAACTCATTAACACTTAACGTTAGGAATGATCTGTAAGGACATTATAACATTATTTAACCAGTTTCTAGACGGTTTTGTTGTTTTAACAATGTTTCCTCCTCTCTCGACACCCACAGGTGAAAGGCCCTCGAGTAAAGCACCTAATGCCCAACTGCTCCCTGGTAACTGCTTGCCCCTTTTGGCAAGAACATTTCCCTCAGATCATCAGGAAGAAACTGAAGCAATGAAAGAACAGACAAATGGCATTTTATATACAGAGGCCAAAAAGAATACAGAGGTACAATCAGTGTACAGTGGTCTATCCTGCTGTGTTTTGAGTGTTTATATATTGGTGCCTTTTCACTGCATGGTATCCACTCTGCCTTTTTGCTTGTCCATTAGGCAAATCTGGAACCTGGACCATGGAATTGGGTTCTTATTTAGTCTGCACTTGCTGCCAGTTCCGAGTGAGCTGAGTAGAGACTAAACCATGACGTTTAAACCCTGCAGAATGCTGATTGTCCAGAGAGAGTTGTCATTCTACGCCACGCAATGCAGACATCCAGCACAAATCTCCACCCACAGCATTCTCCAACTCAAAATGGCAGCTCATAAAATTACGCCATGGCCAAGAGCCAGACATGCAACAATGAAAAGACTCTTTTGATATGTGAGAAATGGGGCCGTGTTCAGTCCCAAACAGCAATAAAAAGAATACACTTGAATGTTAAGTAAACTTGATCGTTGCTGTTATGGTTTCCAAAGCCCATTGTTCTCTTTAGAGATGGGTTTTTGTGATGTCACCGACTACATTGTGACACTACATTGTGGAGTTGTGGTAGTGGAAAATTAAGAGTGGAAAAGCCCCATAGAAAATGGCATTAAAAAATAGTCTGAAGCAGG